>NW_024704743.1:11610209-11693420 GCF_018977255.1 Callorhinchus milii
CCAAAGCAGAGTGTGGATTCATGATGGACAAAATGGGTCAACGCAAATATAACTTACAAGAGTACAGCTTACAGGAAAGATTGGAGCATGGAAAGACAGAATGGGGACGAGGGGGTCGAAATAAATCTTGTTGTGATTTTACATATGTGGTCAGATAACATCATGGATAGGAGATCTGAGGAACTAAAGAAAGAATACATGGAGCCAGTGCCTATATTATCTGGGAGTGTCGAAAGAATGAACAGAATAATTAGCTTCAACGTCTGGTTCGGAAAAGTGTGTGTGCAGGAGGGAATTGAGTTTGTAGCTGGATGCCTGGGAAACTTTTTCAAGCAGACAACATAGAAAGGATGGTTTACACTTAACTAAATGGGAAGCGAAACTGCTGCACAAAGCAGCAATTGTGTTCTATTTAAGAAGGGGAGGGGGAATGCCTATTTAAAAGAAAACACAGACCGGTTGATCATCAGGACGATATGAGAAAGGCTAAATCGTTTAGAGACCAAAAATTAGGGGAAATACTTAAATCAAGAGTGCATGGATCTTAGAAAGCAACAAACTGCTACGAGGAAGATTAAGGGGCAAAGAGCAAAATTAGGTGCATATACATAAATGCTAGCAACATTTAAAAAAATAGTGGAAGTAGAGGCACTGGAGATATGGTAGGAATCAGAAACATGACTATGCCAGGTCAACCGATATAGAACTTACAAGGTTACAGCTTAAAGGAAGGATTGGAACAATAGGAAACATGAAGCGATTTCCAAATATAAAAGGGACACCTGGGAGGTTAAGGTAGTTGAGCGCCTTAGGACATCCTCGACATGAAAGGCGCAATATAAATACAATTTGTTGTTGTTGAGCAAACATCGCAGGAGCAATTATGGTATGAAATCCTCTGGTTTGATGTGCTCAACGAGAACAATTCTAGACTGATATTTGGGATATTTTACACTTTAGACTAATTTTATTGGAGGGCAAATCCAACACTACCAAACAATGAACTAGGCTATGCATTTGCATGCACACATTTACTAGTGTACCTATATATCCACTATTCCCTGGAGTAGTTTCCTTTAAAGCTTTGGAGAATTCGTCCCACGAACCATTGGCACATTCATCCCGGATTCTCTCTCTGGTCAGGGAACCATTCTTAAAACTAGAGACAAGACAATAAATATGGAACGACAACAAGCACATTTCATCCTAATAGTTTAAATTCAAATCAATTAATCTGTATATTAAAATGAATTCAATCTGGCTTCCTGATAAAACTTTTCATAAGATCCTACGACTTATTAAATCCTGATGTTGATGGTCGTAAAATACATTTGTCAAAATTACCTAAGGGAAAAGCAAGTTCATGAGAGAAACGTCATGCCCAGAGAAAGCAAAATAGCAGGAAAGATACTTGAGCACATATTTATAAAATACTTTAGTAAATGCTTTTACTCATGTTGAATATTGATGGTGGCAATAATAATTCAAATAATAAACCTGACATTATATGACTTCACACTGGGAAGAAACGATATACAATAAAACTTGCATAGGTCTTATTTATTATCAAATAACAATACACAGCACTCCGTATAATTGCATGGGGTCAGACCCGGACAGATGCCATGCAAGTATATGGAGTATGCAATTAACCAAAGTTTAGGAGTGGCCCCACCTTCCCAATGAAGTTTTCAAACATTTGAGTTAGGGCTATATTTAATTGTTTTCAGCCTCTTTCCAATTCTATTCAGAAACTATCCTTTACCATACAAGTGCCATGTAAGATTCGCAGTCAACAGGATTACAGAAGATATGTCCATCGACAGCAGGCTTTGGATCCTTAACTGAGAAGAAGACAGTGTCGCTCGTCCCAAGACTAACCTACAAAATCAAAGGAATAGGGTCTTACAAAACACTGGTGAATTTGATGTAAAAGTGGGTTATTATATGTACCGTCTTAATAGAATCAGAGAAATATACATCTGATTGCATTAACCTGACAATACATTTTTTTAAAAAAAACACTTTGGTAAACAATGGGCCAAATAGCCTCCTTCTGTGCTGTATAATTCTATGAAATGCTTTTACTCATGTTAAATGTTAATGGTTGAAATAATTATAATAATCCAAATAATATACCTTACATTATAGTGCCTTTCACGCTGGGAGGAAAGGATATACAATAAAACTTGCATAAGTCTTCTTTATAAATCGTATAACCGCCTGAACCCCATTAAGTTTCCTATTAAATCCACTTAGATTTCTTTGTATCACTTGTATCAATCATCTCCTAACTCGTAATCCCACTGTCCTACCCTCCATTACTCCCGCACTTACCAGCTGCTTTGAATCGCATAAAAATAACATCCTGACCTGTCGATGCATCATGTACCAGCAGCTACATTGAATCGTGGAAACCATAGGCTTCATCCGTTGACGCACAAGCAGAACTTCATTTCCCACGATTCAATGTGATTCCAACGCTTGCCGGTAAGCAAGATTTCTCGTAAGTCACATTAAATACGGTTGTTTTTCTGACTGGAGGGAAATGTGCAGGGTGTCCCCCAGGGGTCAATATTGGGACCACTGCTGTCTGTGGTCTATATAAATGACCTGGACTTGGGTATAAGGAGTACAATTTCCAAGTATGCAGATGATACTAACCTGGAAAAGTAGTAAACAATGAGGAGGATAGTAGTAGACTCAAGGGGACATAGACAGACTGGTAAAATGGGCAGACACGTGGCAGATGAAATTTAATGTGGAGAAATGCAAAGTCATGCATTTTGGGAGGAGGAATAAGGAGAGGCAATATAAGCTGATGGTACAATCTTAAAGAGGGTGAAGGAACAGAGAGACCTGGGGGTTCATATAAGTAAATCTTTGAAGGTGGCAGGACAGGTAGATAAAGCTGTTAAAAAAGTATACAGGATATTCGGCTTTATAAATAGGGGCAAAGAATACAAAAGTCAGGAAGTTATGATGAACCTTTATAAAACACTGGTTAGGCCTCAGCTCTGGGCAACACACTTTAGGAAGGATGTCAAGGCATCAGAAAGGGTGCAAAGGAGATTTGCCAGGATGGTACCAAGAATGAGGGACTTCAGTTATCAGGAGAGGATAGAGAAGCTGGAATTATACTCCTTGGAGCAGAGAAGGTTAAGAGGAGACTTAATAGAAGTTTTTTAAATTATGAGGGTATTCGGTAGGGTGAACAAGGAGAAAGTATTTCCACTGGCGGGTGAGTCGGTAATCCGAGGACACAGATTTAAAATAGTTATTAAAAGAGGGGAGCTGAGGAGAAATGTTTTCACACAGCGAGTTGTTCGGATCTGGAATGCATTGCCTGAAAGGGTGGTGGAAGCCGATTCGATAACAACTTTTAAGAGAGAAGTATATAATTATTTGGGGAGGACAAGTTTGCAGGGCTATGGGGAGAGAGCGGGGGAGTGCTGTATAATTCTATGAAATGTTACGGTCCCGACTATGTACATTTTACTGTACTGTAAAGTGTAGTGACTGTGTGTTTTGTGGGTGAATGTCCTGAAAATGGGGGTGATTAACTCAGATTCAGATCAAGTAAAATACCAAGATTGCACATCAGAGTCTTGGGTTCTCTAGTGATGGGTTTCCACACTCGTCAGTCACTCAGCCAACCAAAAGAAAAAAAACTATTTGTAAGTATAGTGAGCCCTTAGCTGAAGCACCCACAAGTGCATGGACGGCTCACAACGCACCATCCATCCTACAAACTCTCTAACTCCTCCACTAGAATTGCCAACCAGATAAATAATAATCCTTGCATTTGATATAATGCCTTATCACATTGTTGAGACACCTCAAAATGTTTCATAGGACATACTGTAAAGTGCTGTGATGTATTTTGTGGGCGAACACACCAGCCAAGTTGTGCAAGCAATATTCCACACACTGATAAAATGAATGACCAATTATACTTAGGGGAGACTGATCGCCAGGAAACCAAGAGAAACTCCCTTCTATTTTTGAATAGTGTCATGGGATTTCCAAAATCCACCTGGAAAGGCAGACAGGATGTTGGTTTAACGTCTCATTCAAAGGACAATACCTCCAACAATGGAGCACCCCAGCACTGCATTAGAATGCCAGCTTAGCAGAAAAGTTTATAAAACACTTTATAAAACAACTTGCGTTTATATAACACCCCTCACACAGGGTAGCATCTCAGAGCATCTCAGAATTTAAAAACAGCTTAAATTCAACTAATTCAGAATGCCAGCGCCCGGATTCTCACTCATACAAAACTCTGCACCCCCATCATACCAGTCTTTGCCAGGTTCCACTGACTCCCAATTACTGAACAGATTAATTTCAACATCCTCTCACTCATTTTCAAATCCCTTCATGCCCCGCGTGAAGGGCACTACATAAATGCAAGTTGTGGTTCAACAATCCATTCCACATCATGCACATTTGAAGTCTGCACTTCACTCACAGATTATTGAGCAGTGCAAAAGATCTTAATTGTGAAGAATTCAAGGCAGAGAGAACAACCTAGGGAAAGTGTAAATTAAAACAATTTTGATATTTATTCCTTCCTATTTCCTACTCATAAGTTCCAGAATTTCCAAGATAGAACTGGATGAGCTATTTTGACAAGATGATAGCAAGTTTAAGATGGGTCAACATTTAACAAGAGAGTAAACTTCCTAAAATATTACTCACCACTATATCTCCTTCCTCGATTCGCAAGCCTGCCATTGATCCTGTAAGACGGGGGGAAACATTTCATTATTTGTAATAATCAATGTATAGCTATTTCAATATTACAACATATTGCGCCCTTCACATTAGATGGTTTCTCGGAGCGCTTAACTGTGGTGGAGCACAATGCCGAGGGGTAAGGTGACCGTAGGCATGGTAGAAGAGGAAGGTCTTCAAGATGAAAATGGGGCGTGAAGGGATTTAAATGCAAGAGTGAAGATCTTGAAATCAATAATAATAATAATCCTTGCATTTGATATAGCGCTTTTCACTGTCGAGACGTCCAAAGCGCTTCACAGAAAACTGTAAAGTGAATTGACTGTATATTTGTGGGCGAACGCGGCAGCCAATTGCGCACAGCAATGTCCCACAAACAGTCGTAGATTGAAAATGACCAATTTTTATTATTGTTTTTGGTTTTGGAGGGATTATTATTAGGCGTGTGGAGTAAGGAAACTTGCCCAAGGTTTCGCCCTCTGCCTGGAATTGAACTCAGGTCTCTCACTTGCAAAGCGAGTGCTCTAACCACTGAGCTACAGGACTCCAATGTGTCGGATGTGGAGGAAAGCGGTCATGGCCAGGCAGGCAATGTGGTGGAGGTGGAAGAAAGCGGTTCTGGCCAGGGCAATGTGGTGGAGGTGCTGGCCAGGGACCCGGTGTGAGTACGAAAGATAGCTGGGGACGGGTTTGGTTAGTCTCAAGGAGTGGTCGGGGAGGGCGGAGGTCAGGGAGGGCGAGAAGGTCGGGGAGGTGGGGGAGGGTGAGGAGGTCAGTGAAAGTAAACTCCCTACCTCCATTACTGCAGGAGAGAAGACTTTGACGGAAGCAAAGAGTATGGCTTCCGTCTTGTCAACGTTCAGCTGCAGGAAGTCTGCGCTCATCCAGGCCTTGTTGTCTGTCCAACAAGCTGCAGAACATCAGTGGACTGGGAGTCGCAGAGAAGTAGATTTGAGTGTCATCCACATACATGTGGAAGTTTACCCCGTTTCTGTGGGTAACATCAGCGAGAAGAAGCATATAGATGAAGATAAGAACGGGGCCAAGGATGAGTCTTGGGAGTTCCCCACAGGTGACCGGGTGGGGGTAAGGGGGTAAACCATTGGCTGAGATGAAGCGCTGGCAGTTGGTTAAGTAGAACTCAAACCATCACTAAGGTGGATGGGGAGTAGAGGCGGTGGAGGAGGATGGCGTGGTCGACTGTGTCGAATGCAGCGGAGAGGTCCAGGAGGATGAGTAGGCAGAAGGAGCCCTAGTCACAGAGAGAGAGGACGTCATTTGTTACATTGACAAGCGCTGTCTCTGTGCTAGGGGGCCAGGTGGAGAAATGCTTTGACATCCTGCAACATAAAAGCTGCTAAATTAATGTAAATTGTTGTCTTCCTATTTTATTAGTTAATAGCAGCTCCTCAGCTTGATCCCATTTTACACTGTAATTTCTGTATCCATTAAGGCACTTAGCCATATACCTATCTTTCTCCCTATTAAAGCATGGGAATTGATTTTGCATTAATGACATCCTGGAGTAGTGTATTCCACATTTTTCCAACCATTTGTAAAGAAATGTTTTTTGAATTTGTTTTTAATCAGTTGGCTACTAAGTTGTGTTCATTGTTCTATTTTGAAGACATTCTCAATCTACCTTGTCAATTCTCTTATTCTTTTGCACACTTCAATTGGACCACCCAGTCTCCTTACTTAGCTCCATAGAGTATCTTACTCATTATATCCATAGCTAGATCCTTTCATCCTGCTATTATCCTGTGAATCATCATTAGAGTTCCACCAATGCTAATATATCTTTCCTAAAATGAGGATGCCTAAAATTGAACTCAAATATTCCAAATGTTATCTGGCAAGTGCTTTGTGTAACTAAACAAGTACTACTTTGATATTACATTTAAGCCCAGCATCCAATTAGCCAATTGTTCTGTACATCTGCAAACCATCTTTTAATCACTTATCTCAGGGGAGTCCAACCTTTTGTCTGCTGCGGCTGGACGATAGATTTGAGAAATAAATCCCCGGGCCTCATAAGCAATATTTTTGTGTTTCCCTTCCAGAAACATAATCCGTAAGAATTACATAGAGATCCTAAATGACTTAATATCACTATAACTTAGTTCCAATGCAAACTTTAAATAGGCAATGTAAAAATTATACAAATTTTAAAACGATAACACAGCCAGCAACGAGGTATTTGGCTCTCCTTCTCACTGTATCTTGTGTGCGTGTCTCTTTGTATCTGTGTGCACATCTCTCTGTGTCTTTGCGTGTGTCTCTGTGTCTGTGCGCGCATCTCTGGCTGTGCGGGCATCCATCTGTGCCTGTGCGGGTATCCATCTGTGCCTGTGCGGGCATCCATCTGTGCCTGTGCGCGCGTCCATCTGTGCCAGTGTGTGTCTCTGTGTGTGTGTCTCTCTCTCTCTCTCTCTCTCTGTATCTGTCTGTGTGTGTGTGTCTCTCTCTGTGTCTGTTTGTCTCTGTGTGCGTGTGTGCATCTCTTTGTGTGTCTCTATGTGTGTGTGTCTGTCTGTGTGTGTCTCTCTCTGTGTATCTGTAAGTGTGTGTGTCTCTGGGTGTTTTGTGTGTGTCTCTGGGTATGTGTATGTGTGTGTCTAATAATAATCCTTGCCTTTGATATAGCACTTTTCATGTCTTCTCGACATCTCAAAGCGCTTCACAGAATATACTGTAAAGTGAATTGACTGCATATTTGTGGACAAAACGCAGCAGCCAATTGCGCACAGCAGTGTCCCACAAACAGTCGTGGATTGAAGTGACCAATTTATTTTTGTTTTGGATGGATTATTATTAGTGGAATAAGGAAACTTGCCCAAGGTTTCACCCTGCCTGGAATTGAACCCAGGTGTCTCGCTTGCAAGGCGAGTGCTCTAACCACTGAGATACAGTGTGTGTGAGTGTGTCTGGGTGTGTGTGTGTCTTGGTGTTTATGTGTGTGTTTGGGTGTGTGTGTCTGCGTGTGTGTGTGTGTGTGTCTCTGTGTGTGTGTGTGTGTCTTTCTCTCTCTCCTTGTCTGTGCGTGACTCTCTGTGTCTGTGCGTATGTGTCTCTGGGTATGTGTATGTGTCTCTGCGTGCGTCTGTGTCTCAGTGTGTTAGTGTATTTGGGTGTGTGTGTGTCTGGGTGTGTGTGTTTGTGTCTCTGGGTGTGTGTCTCTCTGGGTGTGTGTGTTTGTCTCTGGTTATGTGTCTCTCTGGGTGTGTTTGTGTGTGTCTCTGTGTGTGTGCGTGTTTCTGTGTGTGTGTATGTCTGTGTGTGTGTGTCTCTTGCTGTGTCTGTGTGTGTGTGTGTCTGTCTCTCTGCTTGTCTGTGTGTATCTCTCTGTGTCTGTGTGCGTGTCTGCCTCTGGCTGTGTGTGTGTCTCAAGGTGGGTGTGTGTGTGCCTTTGGGTGTGTGTATATGTGTGTGTCGGGTGTGTGTGTCTCTGGGTGTGTGTGTTTGTGTCTGTGTGTGTGTATCTCTTTCTGTATCTGTGTGTGTCTCTGGGTGTGTGTGTTTGTGTCTGGGTGTGTGTGTTTGTGTCTGTGGGTGTGTGTGTGTCTGTGGGTGTGTGTGTGTCTGTGGGTGTGTGTGTGTCTCTGGGTGTGTGTGTGTCTCTGTATGTGTGTGTGTGTGTGCCCCTGTGTGTGTATGTCTTTGTGTGTGTCTGGGTGTGTGTGTTTGTGTCTGTGTGTGTGTATCTCTTTCTGTATCTGTGTGTGTCTCTGGGTGTGTGTGTTTGTGTCTGGGTGTGTGTGTGTGTGTCTGTGGGTGTGTGTGTGTCTGTGGGTGTGTGTGTGTCTCTGTATGTGTGTGTGTCTCTGTATGTGTGTGTGTATGTCTTTGTGTGTGTCTGGGTGTGTGTGTCTCTGAGTGTGTGCGTATGTTTCTGGGTGTGTGTGTGTGTCTGTGGGTTTGTGTTTGTCTGTGTCTGTGGGTGTGTCTGTGTGTGTGTTTGTGTGTCTCTGGGTGTGTGTGGGTCTCTGGGTGTGTGTGGTTACTCTTGGGGTGTGTGTCTGTGTGTCTCTGGGTGTGCGTGGTTATCTCTCGGTGTGTGTGTCTGTGTGTGTGTCTCTGAGTCTGTGTGTGCGCGGGTCTCTCTGTGTCTGTATGCGCGACTCTGTGTGTCTGTCTGTGCGTGTGTCTCTGTGTGTGTGTGTTTGTATCTGTGTGTGTGTATTAGTCTGTGTGTGTGTGTCTCTGGATGTGTGTGTGTGTCTCTGGGTTGTGTGTCTCTGAGTGTGTGTGTATGTTTCTTTGGGTGTGTGTGTGTCTGTGGGTGTGTGTTTGTCTGTGTGTGTGTGTGTCTCTGGGTGTGTGTGTGTTTCTCTGTGTGTGTGTGTGTCTCTGGGTGTGTGTGTGTGTGTCTCTGGGTGTGTGTGTGTGTGTGTCTCTGGGTGTGTGTGTGTGTCTCTGGGTGTGTGTGTGTGTCTCTGGGTGTGTGTGTGTGTGTCTCTGGGTGTGTGTGTGTGTGTCTCTGGGTGTGTGTGTGTGTCTCTGGGTGTGTGTATGTCTGTGTGTGAGTCTCTGGGTGTGTGTGTCTCTGTGTGAATATTTCTCTGTGTGTGTGTCTTTGGGTGTATGTGTCTGGGTGTGTGTGTGTCTCTGGGTGTGTGTGTGTATCTCTGGTTGTGTGTCTGAGTGTGTGTGTGTGTCTCTGGGTGTGTGTCTGTGTTTCTGGGTGTGCGTCTGTGTCTTTGGGTCTGTGTGTGTGTAGGTGCTTCTGTGTGTATGTCTGCGTGTGTGTGTTTCTCTGGGTATATGTGTCTGTATGTGTGTCTCCAGGTGTGTGTCTCTAGATGTGTGTGTGTCTGGGTGTTTGTGTATGTTTCTGTGTGTGTCTCTGGGTGTGTGTGTTTGTGTGTGTGTGTGTCTCTGGGTTAGTGTGTGTGTGTGTCTCTTGGTGTTTGTGTGTGTCTCTGGGTGTATGTGTCTGTCTGTGTGTGTGTGTGTGTCTCTGGGTGTGTGTGTGTGTGTGTTTCTCTCTCTCCTTGTCTGTGCGTGACTCTCTGTGTCTGTGCGTATGTGTCTCTGGGTATGTGTATGTGTCTCTGCGTGCGTCTGTGTCTCAGTGTGTTAGTGTATTTGGGTGTGTGTGTGTCTGGGTGTGTGTGTTTGTGTCTCTGGGTGTGTGTCTCTCTGGGTGTGTGTGTTTGTCTCTGGGTATGTGTCTCTCTGGGTGTGTTTGTGTGTGTCTCTGTGTGTGTGCGTGTTTCTGTGTGTGTGTATGTCTGTGTGTGTGTGTCTCTTGCTGTGTCTGTGTGTGTGTGTGTCTGTCTCTCTGCCTGTCTGTGTGTATCTCTCTGTGTCTGTGTGCGTGTCTGCCTCTGGCTGTGTGTGTGTCTCAAGGTGGGTGTGTGTGTGCCTTTGGGTGTGTGATATGTGTGTGTCGGGTGTGTGTGTCTCTGGGTGTGTGTGTTTGTGTCTGTGTGTGTGTATCTCTTTCTGTATCTGTGTGTGTCTCTGGGTGTGTGTGTTTGTGTCTGGGTGTGTGTGTTTGTGTCTGTGGGTGTGTGTGTCTGTGGGTGTGTGTGTGTCTCTGTGTGTGTGTGTCTCTGTATGTGTGTGTGTGTGTGTGCCTCTGTGTGTGTGTGTATGTCTTTGTGTGTGTCTGGGTGTGTGTGTCTCTGAGTGTGTGCGTATGTTTCTGGGTGTGTGTGTGTCTGTGGGTGTGTGTTTGTCTGTGTCTGTGTGTGTCTCTGGGTGTGTGTGGGTCTCTGGGTGTGTGTGGTTACCCTGGGGGGGTGTGTATGTGTGTGTGTCTGGGTGTGCGTGGTTATCTCTCGGTGTGTGTGTCTGTGTGTGTGTCTCTGAGTCTGTGTGTGCGCGGGTCTCTCTGTGTCTGTATGTGCGACTCTGTGTGTCTGTCTGTCTGTGCGTGTGTCTCTGTGTGTGTGTGTTTGTATCTGTGTGTGTGTATTAGTCTGTGTGTGTGTGTCTCTGGATGTGTGTGTGTGTCTCTGGGTGTGTGTTTGTGCCTCTGTTTGTATGTATGTCTGTGTGTGTGTGTCTCTGAGTGTGTGTGTATGTTTCTTTGGGTGTGTGTGTGTCTGTGGGTGTGTGTGTCTCTGGGTGTGTGTGTGTTCTCTGTGTGTGTGTGTTTCTCTGTGTGTGTGTGTGTGTCTCTGGGTGTGTGTGTGTGTCTCTGGGTGTGTGTGTGTGTCTCTGGGTGTGTGTGTGAGTCTCTGGGTGTGTGTGTCTCTGTGTGAATATTTCTCTGTGTGTGTGTCTTTGGGTGTATGTGTCTGGGTGTGTGTGTGTCTCTGGGTGTGTGTGTGTATCTCTGGTTGTGTGTCTGAGTGTGTGTGTGTGTCTCTGGGTGTGTGTCTGTGTTTCTGGGTGTGCGTCTGTGTCTTTGGGTCTGTGTGTGTGTAGGTGCTTCTGTGTGTATGTCTGCGTGTGTGTGTTTCTCTGGGTATATGTGTCTGTATGTGTGTGTCTCCAGGTGTGTGTCTCTAGATGTGTGTGTGTCTGGGTGTTTGTGTATGTTTCTGTGTGTGTCTCTGGGTGTGTGTGTTTGTGTGTGTGTGTGTGTATCTCTTTCTGTATCTGTGTGTGTCTCTGGGTGTGTGTGTGTCTCTGTGTGTGTGTGTGTGTTCTGGGTGTGTGTGTTTGTGTCTGTGGGTGTGTGTGTTTGTGTCTGTGGGTGTGTGTGTGTCTCTGGGTGTGTGTGTATCTCTGTATGTGTGTGTGTGTGCCTTTGTGTGTGTATGTCTTTGTGTGTGTCTGGGTGTGTGTGTCTCTGAGTGTGTGCGTATGTTTCTGGGTGTGTGTGTGTGTCGGTGGGTTTGTGTTTGTCTGTGGGTGTGTCTGTGTGTCTGTTTGTGTGTCTCTGGGTGTGTGTGGGTCTCTGGGTGTGTGTGGTTACTCTTGGGGTGTGTGTCTGTGTGTCTCTGGGTGTGCGTGGTTATCTCTCGGTGTGTGTGTCTGTGTGTGTGTCTCTGAGTCTGTGTGTGCGCGGGTCTCTCTGTGTCTGTATGCGCGACTCTGTGTGTCTGTCTGTGCGTGTGGCTCTGTGTGTGTGTGTTTGTATCTGTGTGTGTGTATTAGTCTGTGTGTGTGTGTCTCTGGATGTGTGTGTGTGTCTCTGGATGTGTGTGTGTGTGTCTGGATGTGTGTGTGTCTGTGGGTGTGTGTGTCTCTGGGTGTGTGTGTGTGTCTGTGTGTGTGTGTGTCTCTGGGTGTGTGTGTGTGTCTCTGGGTGTGTGTGTGTGTGTCTCTGGGTGTGTGTGTCTCTGGTGTGTGTGTGTGTCTCTGGGTGTGTGTGTGTGTCTCTGGGTGTGTGTATGTCTGTGTGTGTGTCTCTGGGTGTGTGTGTCTCTGTGTGAATATTTCTCTGTGTGTGTGTCTTTGGGTGTATGTGTCTGGGTGTGTGTGTGTCTCTGGGTGTGTGTGTGTATCTCTGGTTGTGTGTCTGAGTGTGTGTGTGTGTCTCTGGGTGTGTGTCTGTGTTTTCTGGGTGTGCGTCTGTGTCTTTGGGTCTGTGTGTGTGTAGGTGCTTCTGTGTGTATGTCTGCGTGTGTGTGTTTCTCTGGGTATATGTTGTCTGTATGTGTGTGTCTCCAGGTGTGTGTCTCTAGATGTGTGTGTGGGTCTGGGTGTTTGTGTATGTTTCTTGTGTGTGTCCTGGTGGTGTGTGTTTGCCAAAGCAGAGTGTGGATTCATGATGGACAAAATGGGTCAACGCAAATATAACTTACAAGAGTACAGCTTACAGGAAAGATTGGAGCATGGAAAGACAGAATGGGGACGAGGGGGTCGAAATAAATCTTGTTGTGATTTTACATATGTGGTCAGATAACATCATGGATAGGAGATCTGAGGAACTAAAGAAAGAATACATGGAGCCAGTGCCTATATTATCTGGGAGTGTCGAAAGAATGAACAGAATAATTAGCTTCAACGTCTGGTTCGGAAAAGTGTGTGTGCAGGAGGGAATTGAGTTTGTAGCTGGATGCCTGGGAAACTTTTTCAAGCAGACAACATAGAAAGGATGGTTTACACTTAACTAAATGGGAAGCGAAACTGCTGCACAAAGCAGCAATTGTGTTCTATTTAAGAAGGGGAGGGGGAATGCCTATTTAAAAGAAAACACAGACCGGTTGATCATCAGGACGATATGAGAAAGGCTAAATCGTTTAGAGACCAAAAATTAGGGGAAATACTTAAATCAAGAGTGCATGGATCTTAGAAAGCAACAAAACTGCTACGAGGAAGATTAAGGGGCAAAGAGCAAAATTAGGTGCATATACATAAATGCTAGCAACATTTAAAAAAATAGTGGAAGTAGAGGCACTGGAGATATGGTAGGAATCAGAAACATGACTATGCCAGGTCAACCGATATAGAACTTACAAGGTTACAGCTTAAAGGAAGGATTGGAACAATAGGAAACATGAAGCGATTTCCAAATATAAAAGGGACACCTGGGAGGTTAAGGTAGTTGAGCGCCTTAGGACATCCTCGACATGAAAGGCGCAATATAAATACAATTTGTTGTTGTTGAGCAAACATCGCAGGAGCAATTATGGTATGAAATCCTCTGGTTTGATGTGCTCAACGAGAACAATTCTAGACTGATATTTGGGATATTTTACACTTTAGACTAATTTTATTGGAGGGCAAATCCAACACTACCAAACAATGAACTAGGCTATGCATTTGCATGCACACATTTACTAGTGTACCTATATATCCACTATTCCCTGGAGTAGTTTCCTTTAAAGCTTTGGAGAATTCGTCCCACGAACCATTGGCACATTCATCCCGGATTCTCTCTCTGGTCAGGGAACCATTCTTAAAACTAGAGACAAGACAATAAATATGGAACGACAACAAGCACATTTCATCCTAATAGTTTAAATTCAAATCAATTAATCTGTATATTAAAATGAATTCAATCTGGCTTCCTGATAAAACTTTTCATAAGATCCTACGACTTATTAAATCCTGATGTTGATGGTCGTAAAATACATTTGTCAAAATTACCTAAGGGAAAAGCAAGTTCATGAGAGAAACGTCATGCCCAGAGAAAGCAAAATAGCAGGAAAGATACTTGAGCACATATTTATAAAATACTTTAGTAAATGCTTTTACTCATGTTGAATATTGATGGTGGCAATAATAATTCAAATAATAAACCTGACATTATATGACTTCACACTGGGAAGAAACGATATACAATAAAACTTGCATAGGTCTTATTTATTATCAAATAACAATACACAGCACTCCGTATAATTGCATGGGGTCAGACCCGGACAGATGCCATGCAAGTATATGGAGTATGCAATTAACCAAAGTTTAGGAGTGGCCCCACCTTCCCAATGAAGTTTTCAAACATTTGAGTTAGGGCTATATTTAATTGTTTTCAGCCTCTTTCCAATTCTATTCAGAAACTATCCTTTACCATACAAGTGCCATGTAAGATTCGCAGTCAACAGGATTACAGAAGATATGTCCATCGACAGCAGGCTTTGGATCCTTAACTGAGAAGAAGACAGTGTCGCTCGTCCCAAGACTAACCTACAAAATCAAAGGAATAGGGTCTTACAAAACACTGGTGAATTTGATGTAAAAGTGGGTTATTATATGTACCGTCTTAATAGAATCAGAGAAATATACATCTGATTGCATTAACCTGACAATACATTTTTTTAAAAAAAACACTTTGGTAAACAATGGGCCAAATAGCCTCCTTCTGTGCTGTATAATTCTATGAAATGCTTTTACTCATGTTAAATGTTAATGGTTGAAATAATTATAATAATCCAAATAATATACCTTACATTATAGTGCCTTTCACGCTGGGAGGAAAGGATATACAATAAAACTTGCATAAGTCTTCTTTATAAATCGTATAACCGCCTGAACCCCATTAAGTTTCCTATTAAATCCACTTAGATTTCTTTGTATCACTTGTATCAATCATCTCCTAACTCGTAATCCCACTGTCCTACCCTCCATTACTCCCGCACTTACCAGCTGCTTTGAATCGCATAAAAATAACATCCTGACCTGTCGATGCATCATGTACCAGCAGCTACATTGAATCGTGGAAACCATAGGCTTCATCCGTTGACGCACAAGCAGAACTTCATTTCCCACGATTCAATGTGATTCCAACGCTTGCCGGTAAGCAAGATTTCTCGTAAGTCACATTAAATACGGTTGTTTTTCTGACTGGAGGGAAATGTGCAGGGTGTCCCCCAGGGGTCAATATTGGGACCACTGCTGTCTGTGGTCTATATAAATGACCTGGACTTGGGTATAAGGAGTACAATTTCCAAGTATGCAGATGATACTAACCTGGAAAAGTAGTAAACAATGAGGAGGATAGTAGTAGACTCAAGGGGACATAGACAGACTGGTAAAATGGGCAGACACGTGGCAGATGAAATTTAATGTGGAGAAATGCAAAGTCATGCATTTTGGGAGGAGGAATAAGGAGAGGCAATATAAGCTGATGGTACAATCTTAAAGAGGGTGAAGGAACAGAGAGACCTGGGGGTTCATATAAGTAAATCTTTGAAGGTGGCAGGACAGGTAGATAAAGCTGTTAAAAAAGTATACAGGATATTCGGCTTTATAAATAGGGGCAAAGAATACAAAAGTCAGGAAGTTATGATGAACCTTTATAAAACACTGGTTAGGCCTCAGCTCTGGGCAACACACTTTAGGAAGGATGTCAAGGCATCAGAAAGGGTGCAAAGGAGATTTGCCAGGATGGTACCAAGAATGAGGGACTTCAGTTATCAGGAGAGGATAGAGAAGCTGGAATTATACTCCTTGGAGCAGAGAAGGTTAAGAGGAGACTTAATAGAAGTTTTTTAAATTATGAGGGTATTCGGTAGGGTGAACAAGGAGAAAGTATTTCCACTGGCGGGTGAGTCGGTAATCCGAGGACACAGATTTAAAATAGTTATTAAAAGAGGGGAGCTGAGGAGAAATGTTTTCACACAGCGAGTTGTTCGGATCTGGAATGCATTGCCTGAAAGGGTGGTGGAAGCCGATTCGATAACAACTTTTAAGAGAGAAGTATATAATTATTTGGGGAGGACAAGTTTGCAGGGCTATGGGGAGAGAGCGGGGGAGTGCTGTATAATTCTATGAAATGTTACGGTCCCGACTATGTACATTTTACTGTACTGTAAAGTGTAGTGACTGTGTGTTTTGTGGGTGAATGTCCTGAAAATGGGGGTGATTAACTCAGATTCAGATCAAGTAAAATACCAAGATTGCACATCAGAGTCTTGGGTTCTCTAGTGATGGGTTTCCACACTCGTCAGTCACTCAGCCAACCAAAAGAAAAAAAACTATTTGTAAGTATAGTGAGCCCTTAGCTGAAGCACCCACAAGTGCATGGACGGCTCACAACGCACCATCCATCCTACAAACTCTCTAACTCCTCCACTAGAATTGCCAACCAGATAAATAATAATCCTTGCATTTGATATAATGCCTTATCACATTGTTGAGACACCTCAAAATGTTTCATAGGACATACTGTAAAGTGCTGTGATGTATTTTGTGGGCGAACACACCAGCCAAGTTGTGCAAGCAATATTCCACACACTGATAAAATGAATGACCAATTATACTTAGGGGAGACTGATCGCCAGGAAACCAAGAGAAACTCCCTTCTATTTTTGAATAGTGTCATGGGATTTCCAAAATCCACCTGGAAAGGCAGACAGGATGTTGGTTTAACGTCTCATTCAAAGGACAATACCTCCAACAATGGAGCACCCCAGCACTGCATTAGAATGCCAGCTTAGCAGAAAAGTTTATAAAACACTTTATAAAACAACTTGCGTTTATATAACACCCCTCACACAGGGTAGCATCTCAGAGCATCTCAGAATTTAAAAACAGCTTAAATTCAACTAATTCAGAATGCCAGCGCCCGGATTCTCACTCATACAAAACTCTGCACCCCCATCATACCAGTCTTTGCCAGGTTCCACTGACTCCCAATTACTGAACAGATTAATTTCAACATCCTCTCACTCATTTTCAAATCCCTTCATGCCCCGCGTGAAGGGCACTACATAAATGCAAGTTGTGGTTCAACAATCCATTCCACATCATGCACATTTGAAGTCTGCACTTCACTCACAGATTATTGAGCAGTGCAAAAGATCTTAATTGTGAAGAATTCAAGGCAGAGAGAACAACCTAGGGAAAGTGTAAATTAAAACAATTTTGATATTTATTCCTTCCTATTTCCTACTCATAAGTTCCAGAATTTCCAAGATAGAACTGGATGAGCTATTTTGACAAGATGATAGCAAGTTTAAGATGGGTCAACATTTAACAAGAGAGTAAACTTCCTAAAATATTACTCACCACTATATCTCCTTCCTCGATTCGCAAGCCTGCCATTGATCCTGTAAGACGGGGGGAAACATTTCATTATTTGTAATAATCAATGTATAGCTATTTCAATATTACAACATATTGCGCCCTTCACATTAGATGGTTTCTCGGAGCGCTTAACTGTGGTGGAGCACAATGCCGAGGGGTAAGGTGACCGTAGGCATGGTAGAAGAGGAAGGTCTTCAAGATGAAAATGGGGCGTGAAGGGATTTAAATGCAAGAGTGAAGATCTTGAAATCAATAATAATAATAATCCTTGCATTTGATATAGCGCTTTTCACGTCGGGAGGACGTCCCAAAGCGCTTCACAGAACACACTGTAAAGTGAATTGACTGTATATTTGTGGGCGAACGCGGCAGCCAATTGCGCACAGCAATGTCCCACAAACAGTCGTAGATTGAAAATGACCAATTTTTATTATTGTTTTTGGTTTTGGAGGGATTATTATTAGGCGTGTGGAGTAAGGAAACTTGCCCAAGGTTTCGCCCTCTGCCTGGAATTGAACTCAGGTCTCTCACTTGCAAAGCGAGTGCTCTAACCACTGAGCTACAGGACTCCAATGTGTCGGATGTGGAGGAAAGCGGTCATGGCCAGGCAGGCAATGTGGTGGAGGTGGAAGAAAGCGGTTCTGGCCAGGGCAATGTGGTGGAGGTGCTGGCCAGGGACCCGGTGTGGAGTACGAAAGATAGCTGGGGACGGGTTTGGTTAGTCTCAAGGAGTGGTCGGGGAGGGCGGAGGGTCAGGGAGGGCGAGAAGGTCGGGGAGGTGGGGGAGGGTGAGGAGGTCAGTGAAAGTAAACTCCCTACCTCCATTACTGCAGGAGAGAAGACTTTGACGGAAGCAAAGAGTATGGCTTCCGTCTTGTCAACGTTCAGCTGCAGGAAGTCTGCGCTCATCCAGGCCTTGTTGTCTGTCCAACAAGCTGGCAGAACATCAGTGGACTGGGAGTCGCAGAGAAGTAGATTTGAGTGTCATCCACATACATGTGGAAGTTTACCCCGTTTCTGTGGGTAACATCAGCGAGAAGAAGCATATAGATGAAGATAAGAACGGGGCCAAGGATGAGTCTTGGGAGTTCCCCACAGGTGACCGGGTGGGGGTAAGGGGGTAAACCATTGGCTGAGATGAAGCGCTGGCAGTTGGTTAAGTAGAACTCAAACCATCACTAAGGTGGATGGGGGAGTAGAGGCGGTGGAGGAGGATGGCGTGGTCGACTGTGTCGAATGCAGCGGAGAGGTCCAGGAGGATGAGTAGGCAGAAGGAGCCCTAGTCACAGAGAGAGAGGACGTCATTTGTTACATTGACAAGCGCTGTCTCTGTGCTAGGGGGCCAGGTGGAAACCAGACTGGAGGGTTTAGAGTAGGGAGTGGAGTGCGAGGTGTGAGCGAAGTTGGTTTGCAACAAGCGTTCCATGGCTTTGGCCAGGAATGGCAGGTTTGAAGTGGAACGGTAGATTGTGAGGTTGAAGAGATCGAGAGTAGTTTTTTTAAGGAGGGCAGTGATGACAGCTGTTTTGAGGAGGAGTGGACTTGAGAATGAGGAGAGGGACTAATTTATGGTGTCTGCCAAGTGAGCAGAGGAGGGGGAGTTGGGCGACCAGCAACTGGGTGGAGACAGGGTCAACACAGCAGGCGGTGAGTTTCATCTGGGTGACGGAGAATGAGAGGAGGCACAGATGGGGACAGAGGAGTGTAGGTTGGGGCCCGTGGGACCAGATGTGGGAGGAGTGTGTGAAGAAGGAATGGGGGTGGTGGTGGGGGAAATGGGGCAGGAGGAGG
The DNA here is from genome assembly GCF_018977255.1 of Callorhinchus milii. Lineage (NCBI taxonomy): Eukaryota > Metazoa > Chordata > Chondrichthyes > Chimaeriformes > Callorhinchidae > Callorhinchus > Callorhinchus milii. Next base: position 11,629,110 of record NW_024704743.1, read on the forward strand.
CAGCCAGGTGTATGTCATCTATCTTGGAGATAAATATCTCCAAGACCTCTTCTCACTTAGCATTTGATATTAGGATTGAAGGTGCTTGATGGGGCGCGTGGAGGAGGTGGTGGAAAACAAGATTTTGGAATTGTTTTGGGCCTCTAGAATGACCAGTGCAGTTTTGGCTTGTGAGCGGGTGCGGCAGTTGGTGTGAAGATGCTTAAACCACAGCTATGAACTATCAAGCCGGTTTTGTGCCATCTGTGCTCGAGCAGCTGGGTATGTGATTTCAGGTAGAGGAATACCAGGGGGAGCGAGCAAGATGGGAGATGGTCCTGGATTTCAGGGGGACAAGGGAATCAAAGGTGGAGGAGGGGCAATTGTTTAGCAGCTTGATGGCCGTATTAGAACTGCTGCAGGTGGAAGGACAGAAGGAGAGAAGGTCCAAAGATGAGGCGGCGTTTGTGAGGGACTTGGGGACTTGAGCGGAAGCTTTTTCCACGGGGGGTAAAAGATGTGGAGAGCTTGGAGGAAAGGAGGATGCTGAAGGAGAGGGAGATGAAGAAGTGGTCAGAGATGGCCTTGTTCATGATGGAAAGACCAGAGATGTCTTAGGCATGGGCCAGGCCAATAGAAAAGTGCGGAAATATTTGCCAAAAAAAGTTTGAGAGTTTCCCGGGAAATTGCAGGGGGTTGATTATTGGTGCTATTGAGGTACATAAACTTAGTGCCCTTTCTTTTGGGGGGGGGGAAACGGGACACCAGCGAGGCTACAGGAGCTCACCACCTCCTGCCTCTCAGGGCCAGCACGACACACAGACCCAGAGACACGAGAGATAGAGGGACATACACACACTCATAGACATAGAGAGAGACACACATTCTCAGACACAAAGATATACACAGATTCATTCACAGAGACACTCAGAAACACACACACATATAGAAGAGACGAGACACACACAGCCACACTCAAACATAAATACACAGGAAAGAGACACACTCACAGACACTTACAAGTAAATAAGACATACACTCACAAACACAGACATACAGACATGCAGAAACACAGAAAGTCACAAACACAAACACACACACTCACAAACACACACATACACTCACACACAGAGACACACAGACACTCACAATCGCACAAATACACACACAATCAGAACAGCGGGGCCAACAAGTGAAACTCATTTGGCACTTGCACTGAACGGCGCATGTGCATCCGGAGCCGGTCCCCCCACAGTGACGTCAGGTAACCAGTAAGCGGCTCATGAGCCAGAAACGTTGTTTATAACATAACATGTAGGAGCAGGAGTAGGCCTTTCTCTTTGACCGTGCCTTCAGCTCCCCTCTCGACTCTCTTCCTCCTCCTCGCTCCCTCCCTTCCCTCCCCTCACCCTGACCATTTCCCCCCTCCTCTCTCCCTCCCTTCCCTCCCCTCACCCTGACCATTTCCCCCCTGCTCGGGTCATGACCCAACTGTGCAGCACCTTGGGACGTCCTCCTGACGTGAAAGGCGCTCTATAAATGGAATCTTGCTGTTGTTGTTGTTGTTGTAGGCCATTCAGCGCTTCGAGCCTGCCCCACCATTCAATCATGGCTGATCTTCTAATCTAACTCCAGCTAATAACCTGAACCTGCCTTATCCCCATATCCCTTAATCCCTTTTGCAATAAGAAATCTATCTATCTCAGTCTTGAATATGTTCAAGGACTGAGCGTCAACAGCCCTTTGGGGTAGTGAGTTCCATACATTCACCCCCCTTTGAGTGAAGAAGTTCTTCCTCAACTCAGTGCAAAAGGGCTGGCCTCTGATTTTAAGGTTGTGACCCCTGGTTTTAGTTTCTCCAACCAGGGGAAACAATCTCCCACTATCTACTCTATCATGCCCTTTGATGATCTTATAGGTTTCTATAAGATCCCCTCTAATTCTTCTATATTCTAGAGAATATAGGCCCAAATTGGTCAGCCTATCCTCGTAACTCACCCCTTCATCCCTGGTACTAACCTAGTAAATCTACGCTGCACCCCCTCCAAGGCAAGTACATCCTTCCTTAAATAAGGAGACCAAAACTGCACACAGTATTCCAGGTGTGGTCTCACCAGGGCCCTATACAGTTGCAGCAAGACTTCCCTACTCTTATACTCTAATCCTTTCATAATGAATGCTAACATACCGTTCGCCTTCCTAATTGCTGCTGCACCTGCAGACTAACTTTCTGTGATTGGTGTACAAGGACACCCAAGTCCCTCTGGACGCTAACACATTCCAATCTCTCCCCTTCTAAAAAATAACCCGCTCTACTGTTTTTGCTACCTAGGTGGATGACTTCGCACTTCCCTACATTATACTTCATCTGCCACCTACCTGCCCAATCACCTAACCTATCTATGTCTCGCTGCATTTTTTTAATGTCGTCCTCTGTGTTGACACTTCCTCCTAGTTTTGTGTCATCCGTGAATTTAGATATATTAACTTCGATGTCCTCATCTAGATCGTTGATGTAGATGGTAAATAGCTGAGGCCCAAGGACTGATCCTTGTGGCACTCCACTAGTCACATCCCGCCAATCTGAAAAGGACCCGTTTATCCCTACTCTTTGTTTCCTACCCGTTAACCATTCCCCAATCCACGTTAATATGCTCCCCCAATTCCATGGGCCCTTATCTTTTGGACTAACCTTTTATGCGGCACCTTATCGAATGCCTTCTGGAAGTCCAAATAGACCACATCCACTGATTCACCCTTATCTAGTTTACTGGAAATATCCTCAAAAAACTCTATGAGATTTGTCAAACATGACTTCCCTTTTGTAAAGCCATGTTGACTTGGCCTAATTATATTGTGCTCCCTAAATACCGCACTACCACATCCTTAATCAACGATTCTAAAATTTTTCCTATCACTGATGTGAGACTAACTGGCCTATAGTTCCCCATCTTTTCCTTTCCACCTTTTTTAAATAGTGGTGTGACATTTGCGATCTTCCAATCCATGGGGACTGTTCCAGAATCCAAGGAATTTTGGAAGATCAGACACAAGGCCTCCACTATCTCATAAGCTACCTCTTTTAAAACCCTGGGATGCAAGCCATCCGGACCAGGGGATTTGTCACTTTTTAGTGCTAACAGTTTCCCTAGCACCAATTCTCTACTAATGAAAATTTCCCTAAGTTGCTCCCTGTCCTTATCCCTTGGTGCATCTCTATTGTTGGCAGACTTGTTGTGTCTTCTAGGGTGAAGACAGATGCAAAGTACCCATTTAGGGACTCTGCCATGTCCTTATCCCCCATTACAACTTCTCCCGTCTCTGACTGAAGTGGACCTACATTTACCCTCACTAGCCTATTCCTCTTAATATATTTGTAAAAACTTTTACAATCAGACTTAATGTTCCTAGCTAGCTTACCCTCATACTCCTTTTTCTCGCTCTTAATGAGTTTTTTAGTTTTATTTTGCTGGTTTCTAAAACTCTCCCAATCTTCAGATTTGCTGCTTTTCTTGGCAGTTTTATAAGCCTTTTCTTTTAATTTGATGCTTTTCCTAACTGCTCTAGTTAGCCACGGATGAATTGCTTTCCCAGTACTCTTATTCCGCAAGGGAATATGCGACCGCTGAGAATTTTGCACTACATCCTTAAATATTTGCCACTGTTGGTCTACATTTTTACCTCTTAATCTTATTCTCCAGTCTATTTTACCTAAATCTTTCCTCATACCTACAAAATTAGCCCTATTTAAATTCAGAATACTTGCCTCGGATTTAACTATATCCCTCTCTAACTTAATGCAGAATTCAATCATATTGTGATCAGAGGATTCTTAATACCTACACTGCCAACTAGCCCTGTTTCGTTACACAAAACAAGGTCTAGGATGGCCTGTCCCCTAGTTGGTTCCTCGGCATGCTGCTCTAGAAAGTTATCTCTCATACACTCAATGAACTCTTCTTCTGACCTACTTTTGCCGATTTGGTTTTCCCAATCTATGTGGAGATTGAAATCACCCACTATTATCGCTTTACCTTTCCTACATGCTCCACTGATTTCTTGATTAATACCCTGTGCTATATTGTGATCATGTTTGGGGGTCTATAAACCACTCCCATTAATATTTTCTGCCCTTTATTATTTTTTATTTCCACCCATATTGTCTCGACCTCCTGGTCATCGGATTTCAGATCCTTCCTCTCCACTGCTTTTATTTCATCCCTAATTAACAGGGCTACCCCCCACCTCTTTTCCCACAGTGCCTATCTTTCCTGTAAACTGAGAACCCTGGAATATTTAACTCCCACCCTAGATCTCCTTGTAACCATGTTTCAGTGATGGCTACTAGATCGTACCCATATGTGTCTATCTGTGCTTTTAATTCATCAGTTTTATTCTGAATGCTTTGCGCATTCAGATATAACATTTTTAATTTCCTACCATTTCCTCTGCTCTGATTCCTTATCTACTTTGCCAAGCTTCTTACCCCTAGTTAACATATTCCTATTATCTGGCATGCTATTCTGCACTGTCATCTTTACTTTTTCTAATGCTAACTTATGGTTTCTCTTACCTATACCCCCCCCCTTTACTAGTTTAAATTCCTATTTATTTCCCTGTTAATTCGTTTAGCTAGGACATTTGTCCCAGCACGATTTAAATGCAGCCCTCTTCTCCGAAAGAGCTCTCTTTTCCCCCAATACTTGTGCCAATGGCCCATAAAAAGAAACCCGAGTTCCGCACCACTCATTTAGCCATGCGTTCAAGTCCTCAACTTGTTTGTTCCTGTACCAATTGTCGTATGGTACAGGCAGTAGTCCCGATATTACCACCTTTGATGATCTCAACTTCAATTTGGACCCCAGCTCTTCGAATTCCCTTCTCAAATCATCTTGGCCAACTCTACCGATGTTATTGGTATTATGCGAAGTACCACCAATGGATCCTTGCCCTCATATTTTAAATTATCCTCTAGCCCTGCCGAGACATCTTTCACCCCGGCCCCAGGGAGGCAACAAAGCCTTTGAGTCTTCTGGTTGGTGTTGCAGATGATTGTGGAGTCCTGTAGCTCAGTGGTTAGAGCACTCGCTTTGCAAGCGAGAGACCTGAGTTCAATTCCAGGCAGAGGGCGAAACCTTGGGCAAGTTTCCTTACTCCACACAGAGCCTAATAATAATCCCTCCAAAAAACAAAACAATAATAAATTGGTCATTTTCAATCTATGACTGTTTGTGGGACATTGCTGTGCGCAATTGGCTGCCGTGTTCGCCCACAAATATACAGTCAATTCACTTTACAGTGTGTTCTGTGAAGCGCTTTGGGACGTCCTCCCGACGTGAAAAGCGCTATATCAAATGCAAGGATTATTATTATTATTATTATTATTGTGTCTGTCTGCCTAATAGTCTCATCTCCAATGACAACAACCATCCGCTCTTTTGCCCCAGTGTTAGAGGTAGTTTTTCCTTCCACCTCACCGGCTTCCTTGTCGATACAAGTTCCAAGGATCTCATACCTGTTGTTCAAGGTTAATGCCGGATTAACTATCACTCTTTCTGTTGTCCCCTGACCTCCTGACTGTCCATTGACCTATCTTGACCATAACCAATGTTGAGTGTATATTCTCTCAGGGGAGTGACTGGCTACAGGATGTAGCTATCCAGGAAGCACTCACTGTCTCTGATACTCCGTAGTGTCTGCACCTCGGATTCCAGCTCAGCCACTCCGAGCTGGAGCTGCCTCAGTTGCAGACATCTTCTTCAGATGTGGTCGCCCGGGGTCAGACTACCCTTCATCATCTCCCATATGTCACACTCCTCACATAACACACCATTATCACCTCTTCCAACTTGAGTAAGTTAATTGGTTTAACTTAAGTTAATTAAGTTAAGTTAATTAAGTTTTAATTTAATCAAGTTGATCCAATTAAGTTGATCAAGTTAAGTTAAACCAATCAAGGTAAGTTGATCAAGTTAAGTCTGTGGTGTGTGATGTGTTGATAATTGTTAGTTTACTGTTAGTCTGTAGGTAGTGTTGATACTGACGTCGCTCTGATGTCACTTTTAATTTTCTCGTTTTTTTTATCCGCTGACACTGCCTGCTCTCCTCGCCCCGCCCTTCGCTCTCGTGCCGCTGACTAGCTGACTCATATAGTGGGTTAGTAGCGAAGGGTTTGTTTATAGCGGATTCCTCGGAAAAAGTGAAGACACACTTTTCGAATGGCCCAGGCAATGGGTGATGACGAGGCCAAGAGGGTTGTGGGTTGGGGAAATTAATATGGAGGGTGAGATTTAGGATGGAGAGGAGGGCGGAGGAGATGGGCAGGAGGAGTTCAGGTGAAGGTTGAAGTCGCCTATGATGATCAGGCGTTCAATGAAGAGGGACAGAAATGAGAGGATCCAGGAGGTTTGGGGGGGTCGGTTGACTAGAAGAATTTTGAGGTAGAGGGATGGTACAGGGTGAGGTGCTCAAATTAGGGGTATCAGCCAGAGGAGTAGGGGGATAGACCAAGGAAGGTTTGGGAGATGCGGGCCACCCCACCACCGCGACGGTTGGGGCAGTGGTGGGGGTGTGTGTGTGGAAAGTGTGGAAAGGGGGTGAGGCTTTCATGAGGCGGACAGGGTCATCATGGGTTATGCTCATCAACCTATTCAGGTTGAATAGTTCTTTTCAAAGAGCCGGCACAGACTCGATGGGCCGAATGGCCTCCTTCTGTGCTGTATAATTCTATGATTCTATGATAGGTTGCCTTCTGAAGGTAGGGGAAGATCTTGCGGAGAGAGTGGGCGATTGGGTAGTCGAGATGGCTGTGCTGGGACAATCTTCGACATGTGCCACAATAAGGATGCCCAGGCTAGAGCAGAGGGAAGCAGTGGAAGAGTCTAGGAGAGACAGAAGGCGAGGAGGGCAGTGGGAGAGAGGACAGAGTTCGCGTCGTGGAGGGTGATTAGAAATGGCGCCATTTTGAGTGGGGGTTAGCTCAGATTAGGATGGCAACTAAAATGCAAGACCTGGAGCGAGCGATCAACGAGGCATGGAGAGGGCTGGAGGAAACAGCACCGGGAGGAGAGAGAGGGGATAGTATTCTAGTCTTGTTTGTTAGGTTAGACAGAGCACTTCTCTTCGACCTTGCCTTCAGCTCCCCTCTCGACTCTCTACCCCCTCCTCGCTCCCTCCCTTCACCCTGACCATTTCCCCCCTTCTCGGGTCCCGACCCAACTGTCCAGCGCCTTGGGACGTCCTCCCGACATGAAAGGCACTCTATAAATGAAATCTTGTTGTTGTATTTGTTATTATCACAACATTTGTATTTCACATCATAAATATGTCCCAAGGCGCTTAAATAATAGTCATTGCATTTGATTTAGCACCTTATCATGTCATTGATACGTGTCAAAGCGCTTCACAGAATATACTGTAAAGTGAATTGACTGTATATTTTGTGGGCGAAACGCAGCAGCCAATTGCACACAGCAGTGTCCCACAAACGGTCGTGAATTGAGTGACCAAATTATTATTATTATTTTTTCAAAATGATTATTACCCTAGGAAAAGCGATACTCCAATCGTCTAACAACCGGGTTCTTATGTACTGCTAGGTAAACAGAGGCATGTTGAGTGAGGAAATTTGCCTAAGGTTTCACCACGCCCGGGAATCGAACCCGGGTCCTCGCACTTGCGAGGTGAGTGTTCTAACCGATGTGCTATAGGACTCCACAAAATAGAGCATATGTTATTGTCCTAAAAGTTTACATTTGTTAAAAATATGGCTCACTTTTTACCTTTCAACACTATATAATCTTGGAAATTTTATTCAAATCATTAAATATCTCCACACGTAATGAGCTGTCCATCATGTCTGGGACTTTAAGATCATTGATTAACAGAAGACAATTAATGTTGTCTATTGGAAGCTATTGCTGCTTATTATTGCCAAATAAAATAATTTAAACCTACCTGCATTGTCCCCTGTGAAAGCAACAATTTTACAATCTGGATTAAATCCATAGCGTTCGATAAGGTAAGGAGAAATTGTGCCCTAAACAAAAGCAGAAGGCAATTTAAGAAATGAAAAGGTTAATTGGTGTTGCTAATCAACGCAATACACGTTTTATATGGATAACCCAGTGTCTGGCACGTGCAGAAAACAAACACCATTCCTGAGTATCTAAACCAGACAAGGGTTCTATATATGCATGGTACCAGGTTACATGTTTGGCAACGGAATATCTGAATCGAGCCAGCGGTTCTTTGGCAATCTTGGTAGTCTGGTTCCTGAGCCAGGCGAGTCTGTAGTAGTCCAGGGTACTGCTGGTGAAAGCACAGCCAGCCTGGCAAGACTTAGAAGGGCAGACTAGTCATTGGGGGCAGAGAATAATCCCACTCAGCTCCTGTTGACTCTGCAAACCAAAACCCAAATAAGTAGGGTGGTTTTAGCTGGTCAAGCAGCGGAAAGCTTGCCATACAGTTATATAAATGGCAACCTATGTCGTTTTAGCTGGTTAGACTCCAGCAGTACCCTAACGCACACTCTGGGTTCCCCGAGCCTAGGCTCTTGTCAAACTGCGCCTAATAGTTTCCGGAATCAGGTAAGTAGGATGTGTCCCTCCAAGGAGAGTGTGCATTCCATTCCAACAATCTATCTCTGGGATTTCTATGTGCAGGTGGGATACATGGAAATCTTAGCTTGGTTTGGATACTCTGAAGCATGGTGATGCATTTTTGCATAAAAACACAGGGTCTTCAGATGGGACTTGAAGGAGGCAAGAGAGGGAGTGAAGCGGAGGGATTGCGGGTAGAGTTCCAGAGTGTGGGGGCAGAGATGCTGAATGTCCGACCGCCAAGGGTGGGGCGGGAAGTGCGGGGGACCTGAAATAGGTTGGGGTCCGCCAAGCAGAGGGAGCAGACAGTCTAATATGGAGTTAGGAGGTTGGGGGGAGGGGAGCAAGATCGTGGAGGGCTTTGAAGGTGAAAACAAGGGTTTTGTACTTGATTCTCTGAGGAATGGGGAGCCAGTGAAGCCGGGCAAGAACAGGGGTGACAGGTTCCCATAGCCTGGTGCGGGAGAGGACACAAGCTGCAGAGTTCTGAATAATCTGCAGATTGTGGAAGGAAGAGTTGGGAAATCCAATGAACAGGCAGTGGCGTAGTCAAGCCGGGACGTAATGAAAGCGTGGATCAGTCTCGGAGTCCTGCGGTGAGAGGCAGTGGCAGAGGCAGGCAATGTTGTGGAGGTGTGGAAAGACGGAATGGGTCATGGCACGAATGTGGAATTGAAGGATAGCTGACGGTCGAAAAGGACTCTGAGGTTTCGGATTGGCTCGGTGAGGTGAAGTGTGTATGAATGGTGGTAGCGTCAGCGGCTGAGGTGAAGAGGCGTTGCCGGGAGTCAAGCAGGAGGGTCTCTGTCTTGCCAACATTGACTTGATGTCAGACAGACAATTAGCCAGGATATCAATGGTCCTGGAGTCAAGGTTGGAGGCAGTGAGATAGTTGAGTATCATCCGCACGGTCCCATGTGGAAATTGACCTGGGGATAACATCGCCGAGCGGGAGCATGTATAGATTGAAGAGGGGGCCGAGGACAGAGCCATACATTCTGAAGGACGCCATTCGTGACAGTGCGGGGACTAGAGGAATAGCAATCGGTGGCCATGAAGTGCAGACAGTGGGAAAGATAGGGTTGGAACCAGACAGGAACAGAACCACTGAGGTGGAGGTGAGAGGAGAGGCGGTGAAGAAGAGTGGTCAACAGTATCGAAAGTGGCCAAGGTCAAGAAGGATGAGGAGACAGAGAGAGCCCCGGCCACAGGTGGACAGAATGTCATGTGTCACTTTGACCAGGGCTGTCTCTGTGCTGTGAGCAGTACAAAACCGAGATCGGAGGGGTTCATGGAGGGAATGCTGGGAGAGGAAAGAGCGAAGTTGGGAAGCGACGACTCGTTCCATGACCTTTGATAGAAAAGGTTTGAAATGGAGTGATAGTTGGCGAGCAGAGATGGATCAAGTTTTTTTGAGGGTAGGTTTGATGACAGCTATCTTCAGGGGATAGGTATGGTGTTAGTGGACAGTTGACAATGTCTGTTAGTAGGGGGGTAAGGAGGTGGAGCTGGGAAGTGGGGAGAGGGGTAGGGATGGGGTCAAGGAAGCAGGTGGTGGGTTTCATATGTGAAATGATGGGAGGTGAGCAAAGAGGGGGAGATAGGGTCAAAGGTGTGGAGGGAGTGATGGAAGGGGAGTGGAAGATCAGGACGGGGAGCCGGTAGAGGGGCTAGAAGCAGCAGAGCGCATCCTCTCGACTTTGGACTCGAGGAAATCCATCATCTCCTTGCATTTGGTGTTGGAGGAGAAGATGGCACAGGCATAGGAGGTTGGATGGAGGAGTTGGTTTATGGTAGAAGAGGAGTCTGGGGTTGTCCTCAGCATCCAAGACGATTTTGGAATAAAAGGATGACTTAGCGATTTGGTAATAAATACTTTGGTAAGTAATTTGGACTAACTAGAATAGAATGCACACTACACTGCCATTTTACCACCAGATTTGGGGGATTTGAAGACTGATATCCTGACATTGCATAAAACACACGTTAAGAACTTTTTAAATTAATAAAACAGCATTGGATAGAAGAAAGCAGAAATTGCTAAGAAATGTCTCAAGGAAGCCAGCACATGTCTTATGCAAGATTAGCACAGGCATCACCTTTCAGATGTATTGTAGACCCAGGAAGTGTCCTCACATCCCTACGTGAAATGGATAGACTTAATGCTACAGAGCAGAACTACATACCAGCACAGCATGAGATGGCATTGGGTTTCCAAGCTTCTCCTTAAGACCTGGTGCACAAGCATCGAGACATTTCTCTGACCAAACATGTCTACGGATGTCTAGCAGATTCATACCTGAACCTAGAGGAAAAGGAGCAAAGAGGTCAAAACAACTTGCATTCATATAATGCCCCTCACACAGGGTAGTGTCCCAGAGAGGAATATCTCCTTGCAATCGACCAATTCCTGAGCCAGGCAGGTTCGCGAGTACTCCAGGGCACTGCTGATGACAACCCAGCCAGCCTGGCTCATCGGCAGGACTTGAAAGGGCAGACCAGTCACTGGGGGTAGGGTTCTTCCCACCTAACTTCTGTTAACCCCGGAAGACAAAGCCCTGGCGGGTAGGGTGGTCCCAGCTGGAGTTTCTGGCAACAGGAAAGTTTGAAAGCCTAGTATCCCATATGCCCTTTTTACAGCTTTATCTACCTGTCCTGCCACCTCTCAATGGTAAGCTATGCAGTTGTAGCTGGTTAAACTCTAGCAGTCCCCAATGCACACTTTGGGGTCATAGAATCGTACAGCACAAAAAGAGGCCATTTGGCCCATCGAGTCTGTGCCGGCTCTTTGAAAAGAGCAATGAAATGTCAATCCCACTCCCCAGCCCTTTCCCTATAACCCTGCAAACCCGTCCTCCTCAAATACCCATCCACCGTGTTTTTAAAAGTTGTTATCGAATTGGCCTCGACCACCCTTTCAGGCAATGCGTTCCAGATTCGAACAACTCGCTGTGTGAAGAAATTTCTTCTCACCTCCCCTCTGCTTCTTTTAGATACTATTTTAAATCTGTGACCTCGAGTCACCGACACACCCACCAGTGGAAACAGTTTTTCCCTTTCTAACCCATCAAATCCGCTCATGATTTTGAAGACCTCTATTAGGTCTCCTCGTAACCTTCTCTGCTCCAATGAGAATAATCCCAGCCTCTCGTGCCTTTCCTCATAATCAAGGTCCCTCATTCCTGGTACCATCCTCGTAAATCTCCTCTGCACCCTTTCCAATGCCTTAACATCCTTCCTATAGTGTGGTGCCCAGAACTGGACGCAGTATTCCAACTGAGGCCTAACCAGTGTTTTATATGGGTTAATCATAACCTCCTGATTCTTGCACTCTATGCCCCTATTTATAAAGCCTAGTATCCCATATGCCCTTTTTACAGCTTTATCTACCTGTCCTGCCACCTTCAAGGATTCATTTACCTGAACCCCAGGTCTCTCTGTTCCTTCACCCCCCTTAAGATTGTATTAACAGTCTATATTGCCTCCCCTCATTCTTTCATCCAAAAAGCATTACCTCACATTTCTCCACATTGAAATTCATCTGCCATGTGTCTGCCCATTTTACCATTCTATGTCTTCCTGCAGTTGGCTACTATCCTTCTCACTGTTTACTGCCCTACCTAACTTTGTGTCCCCACCCTTGGCTCTTGCCAACCTGCACCTAATCCTCCATCCCATTGTGCATATTCCATTCCAATAAATATCTTGGGGAAATTCCACGTGTAGGTGGGATGCATGGAAATCTTAGTTTGGTTTGGATACTCTTATGGATGGTGATGGGCTTTCCATATGTGTCAGACATCTGACTGACAAAACAATTCATTATTGGTCTGATAAAAATTCACCCACCACAAAGGTTGGAACAGTACTGGAGCCTGTTTCAGCAGGTCACTAATTCTCATGTTCTGCACCATCATTAAGGTTTTGAGGAAGACGTTACCAGAACATTACATCACCAAGATCATTGTTTACCACTATGATCCACACTAAATATTCACAGAGCTGTATATTAAAAATGTTAAAATTCGTAAAGTGGAAGTGAGAAATAGAAAGTATGACTGTCTCATTTATTTTTTGTACAGTATAGCAATTATTTTAATGAAATGCATGCAACTAGTTCCCTGTAAACATTTTTCTTCATTCAATGGAGCAACTGACAATAATATAGGATACTGTGGAGTGGTACCAGGTCTCGGGTCACCCTCACCATCATCCCCTCCTGTCCCACCCCCTCCTGTTTTGCCAGTTCCTTAACTAAGACTGAAAAAAAGGGGTCAAAACAGAAAAACGTACCTACCTCCCACACCATAACACCATAAAAAAAATACTAACGTAAATCTGTGCACCTTTAAATAATATTAGTCCTCAAATCGTGGCTCTCAAATTATTCAGCAGTGATGCTCCATCAATACATTTAGTCGAACATGCCAGATGGCAGATTAACGCTATAAATACACACTAGAATTCCTGGTAGAACATTATCTTTCCACTCTACACAAATTACTTAAGATACACAATGACTTTTTTACATATTTTATTATGCCATTTCTCAATTTTAAGGGAAACAAATCTCTGATTTCTCAATTTTACGGCAGTCCACCTAAAAAAAAGCTTCAATCTGTTCTTCATCTCAGTCTTTTCTTTGTAACTTAATTTTTAATTCTCTTGGAAGTCCTATTAAGATAGTCTTAAAATAGAGGCAATAAAACATAGCAAAGTACAGGCACACTTGTAATTGGATGCATTCAGATGTCACACTTACCATCACTATAATCTATTGCTGCATAGGATCCAAGAAACAAAGTGGCAAGAAAACTACTGACCAAAGAAATTCTCTGCAAGTAGAGACAAAAGAGATCAGTATATATGGTCCATTAAGGATACAAACTTTTTGTCTACCAAAATGTACAAATCACTATCAATCGAGACAGATCATGTATGGAAACATGAAATCTGTCTAACTACTGTATGTCCAACTTGGACCACCCTACGCAACAACAACTTGCATTTGTATAGCACCCTTCATGCAGGGTAACGCTTCGAGTTGCTACCCATTAGTGCATTTGATTACAGGGTTGCCTGGAGTCTGACATACACAGAACCCAAACACCATGCTTATTCCGTGCATCCCACCTATGCATGATTCCATGAACTGGAAAATAAAGATACATCCTGCTTCCCTAACTCCAGAGAGTATTAGGTGCAAGCTGCCAACAGCCAAGGCTTGGGGACCCCATTAGGGCGCTGCTGGGAGTCCAAACAGCTAAAACTACATTGCTTGCCGTTAAAAGCACTGTCTGGCAAGCTTTCACTCTGCTTGTCCAGGTAAGACCACCCTACCCACTAGGGCTTTGGCTTGCAAGATTAACAAGAACTGAGTGGACAGAATCCATGCCCTCAGTGACTGGTCTGCCTCTTCCAAGTCCTACCGATGAGCCAGACTGGCTGGATCATCAGTGCACTGGAATGCTGCGGACCCACCTGCTCAGGAACGAGATTACCGATAGCGCCAGAGGGTTGACTTGATTCCGTCATTCTATTGACAAACATGTCACCTGGGAGCCAGTTCAGTTCCAAGGAGATCCTGCTTACCTCCTCAAGAAGGACGATAATCACTATTTGGTCTATTTGGACAAGTGCGAGTTTGAGCCCTCACTAAGTGAATGGCAGGTGCTTGAATCAAAGTTTGTTCGTCTATCAATATTGCAGATCTGCCTGGCTCAAGTATTGGACTAAAGTGAGTGTCAATACTATATGTTATTTCAGGCCACTGCTTTGAGATCCTGTGCAAGATTTTATTCTAATTTTACTTCAAGGAATCACCACTCTGTGTTGTGAAGTAAATTGTTCCATGCACTATATGGAATCCACATACGAAGATGCAATGCCAGCACACCATCCCTATTTACTCATGGTAGAGACAAAAGCACTATTTAATTTAGTTTATAAATCAAAACCCATTGTAGTCATTTTATTGAAAAATTTCAATGGTCTGATGATAGAAGCAAGGCAGGCTGAAAACACTTCATCCGTTTTCCATAGTCCAATTTATAAATTGAATGAATGACATTGGTCTGCATTGATGTCCTCTCCTACACTAGGCCCAACAACAACAATAAGATTACATTTGTACAGCATCTTTCACGTTGGGAGGACGTCCCAAGGCGCTGGACAGCGTACAGCATTTCAACATACATATTACGCATAAGATTCCAACCACCTCAGCAGACTGGCTTTCAGCTCTTAGTCCTTACCTACAATCCCTATATGATGAACCTTGTCCCATCTATGTAATCTCTTCCAGTTTCATATCCCTGCCTATACACTTCATTCTTTTCATATACAAATTACATTTGTATAGCGCCTTTCAGGTCGGGAGGACGCCCCGAGATGCTGGACAGTCAGGAATTTGGATCCAAGCAGGGGGGTTGGTATCAGGGATGGTGGAGGGCAGGGAGGGTGGCTGAAGGCACGGTCAAAGAGGGTCTTGAGGCGTGCCTTGAGGGAGACAAAAGGAATGTGGGATGGGGTTCCAAAGGATGGGGGCAGAGAAGCTGAAGGCCCGATCACCGATGGTGGGGAGGGCCGGGCGGGGGACGTGGAGCAGATGTGGATGTGGAAGCAGACAGGTTGATATTGAGTTACCAGTCAGAGGTTGGAAGGAGCATGGTCGTAGAGGGCTTTGAAGGTAGAGCCGGGCGATGTTGCGGAATTGGGGGAAGGCAGAGTGGGTTAAGGCACGGATGTGGGGTAGAAAGGACAGCTGAGGGTCAAACAAGATGCCAAAGTTCCAGACTGGCTCAGTGAGGCGAAATGTGATGCTGCCAGTGCCTGAGGTGTGGAGGCGCTGATGGGATTGCTAGTCAGAAATCTGGGGGAAACTCCCTGCATCAGGAGGGCCTCAGTCTTGTTGATGTTCAACTGTAGAGAGATGGCAAGTATGCCTGCAAATACGCAATCACTCCACTTTACAGTACAATCCTGTGAAGCTCTTTTGAGATGTGAAAGGTGCGATATCAAATACAACGATTATTATCATCTACATATACTAATATAACCACTATTAACTAGGTGACTCAGTGGAATAAAGTTGTGAAGCATTAATTAGGCACTTCAGGCAGTGCTGACGACTGGAGCCAGCTGGGAAATTACTATATGACATCAACCATCTGGACTGTATATAAGGTCTTAGTGGAAGATGGCACAATACTGTGGGAGGTTGTTTAAAAAAGAGAAAATTGGGCATTCTTGGGTGTAGCTGGTGCATGTTATACTGCGTTTGCCTGCAGAGGCAAGTCCACTTACTCCAGTAACCCATAATGAAATGAAGGGAGTTTCCTCCAAATTTCGGACGAGCAATCCTCCAGAAAATTGGTCATTCACTTCATGGCTGTTTGTGAGAGTCTGCTGTGTGCAAATTGGCTGCTGTGTTTGACTACAAAAATACAGTCACTAAACTTAATAATAATTTCTGTTGTGCCAGTTTTACATACTGCAATTCAGATTTATAATCTGGACATTGTAAACACTATACCTCAGTATCCTTGTACTGTTGAGGGTATTTCTTGTAGATCTTTGCAATTTGGTTTCCTGTGAAACGCTGTGAAGTGAGCAAACATACAGAACTTTTAAAAACTGACCTTTTAAAATTCTCCAAATATTATTCTCTCAAGACCAGATTTCAGTTATTAATCGTAAATGTGGTTGTATCCCCCATGTCTAAAAACAGTTATAGTAATATGCTGTTTTAATAGGTTCAAAATGAAATGTGGATCAATCTCAAAACTATTTGCAGTTTTCCCAGCCAATTGATAATTAACAATTTTAGACCATTACAAAGTTACATGACAGTTACCATTGTAATATATTGAAGACTGTAGCAAGTCAGATTAAGAACATAAGAATTAGGAGCCGGAGTAGGCCATTCGGCCCCTCGAGCCTGCCCCGCCATTCGATAAGATCATGGCTGATTTTCTGACCTAACTCTAATTACCTGCCCTATCCCCATATCCCCTAATCCCTCTATTTTTAAAAAATCTATCAATCTCAGCCTTGAAAATGTTCAAGGATTGAGCATCTACAGCCTTCTGAGTGAAGAAATGTTTCCTCAACTCTGTTCTAAAAGGCTGACCCTTAATTTTAAGACTGTGACCCCTGGTTATAGATTCTCCTACCAGGGGAAACAGTCCCTCAGTGTCTACTTTATCAGCCCTTTAAGAATCTTATATGTTTCAATAAGATCTCCTCTAATTCTTCTGTACTCTAGAGAATATAGCCCTAGTTTATTTAGCCTATCCTCATAGGTCAGTCCCCTCATCCCAGGAACTAACCGAGTGAATCTACGCTGCACCCCCTCTAAGGCAAGTATGTCCTTTTTTAAATAAGGAGACCAAAACTGCACACAATACTCTTGGTGCGGTCTCACCAAGGCCCTATACAGTTGCAGCAAGACTTCCCTACTCTTGTACCCTAAACCTTTTGCAATGAACGCTAACATGCCGTTCGCCTTCTTAGTTGCTTGCTGCACCTGCAAACTAACTTTTTGAGACTGGTGTACAAGGACACCCAAATCCCTCTGAACACTAACACTATCTAATCTCTTCCCCTCTAGAAAATAATCTGTATTTCTATTTTTTCTACCTAGGTGAATAACTTCACACTTCCCCACATTAAATTCCATCTGCCACCTACTCGCCCACTCCCCTAGCCTATCTATATCCCGTTTGCATCATCCTCAGAGCTTACTCTCCCAACCTAGTTTAGTGTCATCCACGAATTTAGATACGTTACATTCAATGTCCTCGTCTAGATCATTGATGTAACTTGTAAATAGCTGAGGCCCAAGCACTGATCCTTGTGGCACTCCACTAGTCACATCCTGCCAATTCGAGAATGACCTGTTTATCCCTACTCTCTGTTTTCTACCCATTAGCCACTTTTCAATCCATGCTAATATGTTCCCATTAATCCCGTGGGCCTTAACCTTGTGCCTTTTGTGTGGCGCTTTATCAAATGCCTTCTTAAAATCTAAATATACTACATCTACTGTTCCCCCCTATGTAACCTGTTAGATACATCTTCAAAAAACTCTAAAAGATTAGTTAAGCATGACTTCCCTTTTGTAAAGCCATGTTGACTCTGCCTAATCTTGTTATGGTCTTCCAGGAATCCCATAACGACATCCTTAATTAAGGACTCAAGAATTTTCCCGACCACTGATGCCAGACTAACTGGTCTACAGTTCCCCATCTTTTCTCTCCCACCCTTCTTAAATAGTGGAGTTATGTTTGCAATCTTCCAATCGATGGGAACCGTTCCAGAATCCAGAGAATTTTGGAAGATCAAAGACAAGCCATCCACTATCTCAGTAGCCACCTCTTTTAAAACCCTAGGAAGTAGGCCATCAGCTTCAGGGGATTTATCAGTTTTAAGACCTGACAATTTACCTAAAACCATTTCTTTACTAGTATTAATTTCCCCAAGTTGCTCGCTAACATTATCTTCTTGGTTCCCCTCTATTCTTGGTAGGTTTTCAGTGTCTTCTAAGGTGAAGACAGTAGCAAAGTACTTGTTTAATGACTCTGCTATGTCTTTGTCCCCTACTATAATTCCCCCCGTCTCTGCCTCTAACGGACCCACATTTACCTTTGACAGCCTCTTCCTCTTTATATATCTATAAAAGCTCTTGCAGACTGTCTTTATGTTCCTCGCTAGTTTGCCCTCATATTCCATTTTCTCCCTCTTAATCACTTTTTTTGGTTCTCCTTTTTTGATCCCTAAAGTTCTCCCAATCCTCGGGTTTACTACTCATTTTAGCTGTTTTATAGGCTTCTTCCTTTAACTTTATACTTTCCCTAACTGCTCTAGTTAGCCACGGTTGGGCCACCTTTCCCGTGGCATTCTTATTCCTCAAAGGAATACGTGCTCACTGGGAATTTTGAACTATCTCCTTAAATGTCTGCCATTGTTGGTCTACTGTCAAATCCTTAAGTCTAATTTCCCAGTTTATTTTAGCTAAATCCTCTCTCATACCAGCAAAGTTGGCTCCACTTAAATTTAAGACCTTTGCTTCGGACTTAACTACTTCTCTCTCTAACTTAATGCTAAATTCCATCATATTATGATCACTTTGCCCTGGAGGAACCTTAAGTTCCAGTTCAAGAAACAGTTTAACCTTTCAGCATTTTGTTCTAAAATACACTAAAGAATCTAAATATTTAAATCAAATCTTTATGCACCATCTCTTAAAGACTTGCAATTTTTTTCATTTTCACATACAAAGTGGCACACTTCAATGTGATGGTAAGATGCAAGCCAAGCCCCTTTTAACATTGTTGGTTCCTCTGTATTATGCCTTGGTCCTTCAGCTAGGTTTCTTCATTTTGAAAAATATTGTCTGAAATTATATGACATGTTTATTGTTGCTTCACATCCTGTAGACATGATGAGCAATAAGTGAACTAACCCTCATTCTCTTTCAACTTCCCTCTTGGAAACTCTCAACCATAATAATAATCCTTGCATTTGATACAGAGCCTTATCACGTCTTCACAGAATATACTGTAAAGTAAATTGACTGCATATTTGTGGGTGAAACGCAGCAGCCATTTGCGCACAGCAGCGTCCCACGAACAGTCATGGATTGAAGTGACCAATTTATTAGTTTTTTTTCTTAAGTTTTTTTTCAGGCGTGTGGAGTAAAGGAACTTGCCCAAGGTTTTGCCCTGTCGGGAATCGAACCCAGGTCTCTCGCTTGCGAGGCGAGTGCTCTAACTACTGAGCCATAGGACTCTACCATATAGTAAATCGCTTCAAATTGTAATTCCTACATGCAGTAACCTTTCATTTGCATTGAATTTGATTTATCAGTAATCAGAATAGGTGCATTTGTGTCGATTTCTCTTTTCAAGACCTTGGGTGCCTCCTTTGATTTCACAATTCAACCTACATCTGTAAAATTTATTACCTTGCACTGACTGCTCTATTTAGTTCTAATGGTCCCAGCGTGGACTTTCCGACACCCCACTGAATACTTCCTACCATTTTAACCTCACTCTACTACCAGTTACTCTGTTTCCTTTCTTCAAAAAATTTACTACACATCTTATGTGTTTGTTTGGAAAATACTCATTTGGAAGGCGATATGATTTCCCACTGCCAAATGGAAATGTCAAAAAATGTCTGAGGTTGGTCAAACATGATCTACAACTTCTGAAGTTATGTTCACAAGTACATCACTGAATATGGAACATCGCCAATATTGATTGACTATCAAACTGTTTGTCAGAGCTTCACAATTCTCCTTCCTTTTCTCCATATGTACCCCAGTGCATAGTTCATCTGTACTAGAAAAATTAGTGTTTTTCAGTTCTTTTAACCTAAACATTTGCACGATTTTGCTTTCTCTAATGTACAGGGAATGCAAACCTCATAAGCTCGTGAACCAGTGATTTCAGCAAGTCGTTCTGGTCCTCCAATAGCCTTTTCCAAATTTTGACACTCCGATGACGTGCTGGAATCCATCCAGATAGGAGAGTCTTTTACAGAAAAACTTGACTAAATTGAAAGAGGAATAAAACATGAATTGATTTTACCTTTGTTAGATGTAAATCTTGATTTGTGATTTTCTACACCGTCATTTGGAGGGAAGTATACAGTGTGCGTATTAGGTCCACTGTTATTTTCGATATATGTGAATGACTTGGACTTGGGTATAAAGAGCAATATTTTAAAGTTTTGCAGATGACACAAAACTTAGTAAACAGTGAGGAGGATGGTAGCAGACTGCAGGAAGACATGACAGAACTGGTGAAATGAGCAGACACATGGCAGATGACGTTTAATGCAGGGAAGTATGAGGTGATGCATTTTGGTAGGAAGAATGAAGTGAGGCAATATACAATAAAAGGTACAGTTTTAAAGCGGGTTCAGGAGCAGAGAGACCTGAGGGTTCACAAACAGGTCTTTGAAGGTGGCTGTTAAAAAAAAGCATATGGGATCCTTGGCTTTATTAATAGAGGCAAAGAGTTTATTCCTTTTGTAGCTAAACGTACCTCAAGTATGTAATGGAGATAACGATTCGCTGGCATATTTTTCATAGTGTCACTGGCTCCATCTTTCCAGTACACACTGCCATGTTGCTGAGAAAACAATGATTTAGACTTTTTTTTTAAAAAAGAAAAAAGGAACTATAAATATAATGAATAATGAATTTACATCACTTACTTGGGCACTGCCAGACAAGGATTGTACTTTAGTAAAATCAAATTTTGAGTTCTTCATCTTTTCTAGGACCAGATCGAATGCCTGAAAATACAGAAACAGATCATAAGCCTAATGGGACGTATGGATTTATCCTTTAAAAGAGAGCTTACGTTTGATGTCAAATCTTTGATTGTTTTTTACAATCACACCAAATTGGTTATTGCTGCTTAATAAAATTGCCACAAAAATACCCCACAAACACCATAAGTTGCAATTGTACAACACCTTTTACAAAGATACCTTAAATCATGGGGGTCCAACAGTTTGGCTGCTGAGGGCCGGATGCTCTATTTGAAAAACTTCTGCGGACCGCATAAGCAACATTTGTGTGTTTCCCTTCCAGAAACGCAACATAACTAGCCCAAATGGCTGCCAGTTGACCCCACCCTGACTTAAACTATTGGAGAGCCCAAGAAGGAAAAAGGGAGATTTAAAGATGATGACCAAAGTGTCAAACAATATTTTTTAAAGGCAGGGAGAGAGGAAGTAAGTCAAAAAGGAGTTTAGGAGTCCTGTAGCTCAGTAGGAGTCCTGTAGCTCAGTGGTTAGAGCACTCGCCTCGCAAGTGAGAGACCTGGGTTCGATTGACGGCAGGGCGAAACCTTAAATTTCCTTACTCCAACACGCCTGATAATAATCCCTCAAGAAAAAAAACAATAATATAATTGGGCATTTCAATCCACAATTGCTTGTGGGAAACTGCTGTTCGCAATTGGCTGCCGCGTTTCACCCACAAATATAGTCAATTCACTTCACAGTATATTCTGTGAAGGGCTTTGAGACGTCTAGAAAACATGAAAACGCTATATCAAATGCAACGATTATTATATTATTATAAAAAGGTTTGGCAAAGTTCAGAAGACAGGTTCAGCCACCAATGATAGGATAGGAGTATACAACAAACAAATCAAAATTATTTGGTATGGAAACGACAAAAGCATTGATGAGAATTTCAGTAAGTACGTGAAACTGGGCTGAAGCAGTTAATGCTCCAGAGGTGAAGAAAAGCAATCTTAGTCAAGACCAAGAATATACTGTTTGAAACAGAGCTTCTGAAATAAATGCTGCAGGTTTTACAATAGCAACAACTAGCATTTATATAGCACCCTTCACGCACTGCAGCATCCTGGAGCGCTTGACAGAGGCGGAGTCTGACCCCCAGCCAAGGGGAGTGGGAAGGTAACTGTAAGCACGATCAAAAAAGGTCTTTAGGTGGGATTTGAAAGTGGGGAGGGAAGGGGCAAGGCAGAGGGATTGAAGGGAACGAGTTCCAGAGATTCGGAGTGTAGTGGCTGAAAGCACGGGAGCCAATGGTGGAGAGGGGGGGTGGGGGAAAGGAACAAACAGGAGGCTGGAGCCGGCTGAGCGGAGACAGTAGGTGGTAGAGTGAGAGGTAAGCAAATCACATAGGTTGGGAGGTAAGCAAATCACATAGGTAGGGAGGTGTGAGGGCACAAAGGGGTTTGAAACCAAGGATCTTGAAGTCAATCCATTCAGTAATTGAAAGCCAATGCAGCCTGGCAAGGACTGGTGTGATGGGATTTGTTTTATGCTGTGGTTTAGTATCCGGGCAGCAAAGTTCTTAATTAATTGAGTTTTGTGTATGGTGGATGGAGGGCATTTGAAAAGTCCAGCCGGGAAGTGACAAAGGCGTCGACAAGGGTTTCGGCTGCTGTGGGTGTGAGGTACGGATGGTGGCTGACAATGTGGAAAAAAGCAGTCCTGGTCAGGGAATGAATGTGGGAGAAAAAGGAAATCTGGGGATTGAACCTGATGCCTAAATTAAGCACGGGTTCAGTGAGTCTGAGGGAGAGCCTGGGGAGGTTGAGGAGTTCGGACCCACAGGAAAGAAGGTGTTGACGTGTATGGATTTCGTCTTGCCGACGTTCAGCTGCAGGAAATTTGCACTCTTCCAGACAAGCTGACAAGACGTCAGCGGACTGGGAGTCACAGCTGGAGAAGGTGAAGTAGATTTGGGTGTCACACTTAGACACACACTCAGAGAGACACACACACTCACAGAGAGACATACAGAGGATACACACATTCGCATAGACACTCATAAACACACATAGAAGAGACACACAGACACACTCACAAACATACACACATACAGAGGAGATACACTGACATAGACACGAACAAACACACACACACACACAGAGACACACTCACGTAGACATACAGCGGAAAGAGACTCATTCACATAGTCACTAACAAACACACAACACACATACAGAGGAGCGACTCACAAACACAGAGACTCACGCTGACACTCACAAACATAGTGAGAGACACTCACAAACAAAGAGGCACACGGACACTCACAAACACTCACATTCATAAACAAACACACACAGACTTACAAACACACAGAAAGACACAGAGAGATACAGACACTCACAAACACTGAGAGAGACACACACTCACAAACGCAGAGAGACACACACTCACAAACGCAGAGAGACACACACTCACAAACACAGAGACAGATACACACAAACACGTATAGAGACAAACTCACACAGACAATCACGTCAGAGTGGAGTGAAGCCCATTTGCTGCTTGCGCCGTACCGCACATGCACGTCCGGACTCACCCATCCCACAGTGATGTCATGTAAACAGTGCTGAGGCCCGCAGGCCAGAAACTATATTTATAGCGGGTTTGTAGCGGATGGGAGCGTTTGTAGCAGGTATCGCGGAAGCACTGTGGCCGCACTTCTCTATTGGCTCAGGTTATGACTATGTCGAGGGGTGGTCACAGTTGTAGGTCGGGGAGTTTACATGGAGTGTGAGACTTAAGAGAAGAGGGCAGCAAAGACAGAGGAGCTAGGGCAAGGGGAGTTTAGATGGATAATGAAATCGCCCTTTATGAGCAGGTCTTTGTGCAGAGGGTCAAGGATGAGAGGAGAGGTGAGAAAAGAGCAAGGAGGTTTTGAGGGGCGATAAACGAGAAGGATTTTTGAAGGAGAGAGGAAGGATGGTGGAGGGTGAGGTGCTCAAAAGAAGGGAAACAGCCAGAGGAATAGGGGGATAGACTAAAGGAGGTTTTGGAGATGAGGGCCACCCTATAGCCGCGTTAGTTGGGGGGGCGAAATGTAACCAGGTGTGGAGGCTTCGACAAGGGGGACAGGGTCACCAGGGGACAGCCAGATTTCCGTGAGCCGAAGAACGTCGAATTGCTTGTCCAAGATGAACTTGTGGATTGCAAGACCTTTATTAGAGAGAAAGCAGACATTTTGGAAGCCGTTGCGAATGGGAGCATAGGCGCAGGAGCGTTGGGGTGTAATTGTGGATATTGGGGGCAAACAGCTGTCGAGAGTGTGGGGAAAGAGTTGGGAAGCATGTGGATCAGAGTAGAGGGGAGGATGGCCTTGCAGAGTAGGTGGGGGATGTGGCAGTCGGTGTGGCTGCTCTGGAACAACCATCGCCCAGGTTTTGTGGTTATCCTGGCGGAGGATACTCAGGCTAGAGCAGAGGGAGGCCATGGGAAGGTCCAGTAGGTAGAGAAGATGAGGAGGGCAGTACAAGAGGAGGACTGAGTGGGAGTAACGAAGGGTGGAGAGTAGGAGCGGGGTCAAACGTGCATGCCAAGACTGGGAGCAAAGTGGAATTCTACTACAGTGCAATCCGTTTTAGGCGGACGCCGGTTAACCCATCACGTAAATCAAACAAAACGCCCGGCCCCAATTCATTTGTGTTCTTACCCGTTTTAAATATGCCGGCTGATTTGGACAAAAATCTGGTTTATACGGGCAAAATGCTCCGCTGGTCGCCACTGTGTCAAGTGGCTCCATTCAGCCACGAGGAACTCCACGATGGAGATCCTCAATTTGGGAATCTCACTGTGCATGATACATATTCTTTAAATCCAAATCATTTAATTCATAATATTGCAAAACATACCTTTACCCACATCAGGACTGGTGCTGTAACAGTCAGCTTGTCACTTTGGATCTCTGCACCCCCTGAAGTCCTATAAAGAAAATAAAAATAGAAATCTTACAGTTAACATTAAAGCACTCAAATATCAACATAATTTAATCATCACAAATTTCCAGTTTTGACAAATGGGGAGAGTGGGCAAGAGAGAGGGGTGTAGGCGAAAAAGAGGAGGGTGGGTGGGAGAGAGGGAGGTGGGCGGTAGAAGAGGGGGGGGCGAGGGAGAGGGGGGGCGAGATAGGAGGGGGGGGCGAGAGAGGAGGGGGGGCGAGAGGAGGCGGAGGGGGGGGCGAGAGGGGAGGGGGGGGCGAGGGGGGGCGAGGGGGGGAGGGCGAGGGGGGGGGCGAGGGGGGGGGGGCGCGAGGGGGGGGGGGCGCGAGGGGGGGGGGGGCGCGAGGGGGGGGGCGCGAGGGGGGGGGCGCGAGGGGGGGGCGAGGGGGGGGGCGAGGGGGGGGGCGCGAGGGGGGGGGGCGCGAGGGGGGGGGCGCGAGGGGGGGGGGGGCGAGGGGGGGGGGCGCGAGGGGGGGGGGGGGCGAGGGGGGGGCGGAGGGGGGGGCGAGAGGGGGGCGAGAGGGGGGGGGCGAGAGGGGGGGGGCGAGAGGGGGGGGGGCGAGAGGGGGGGGCGAGAGGGGGGGGGCGAGAGGGGGGGGCGAGAGGGGGGGGGGGCGAGAGGGGGGGGGGCGAGAGGGGGGGCGAGAGGGGGGGGCGAGAGGGGGGGGCGAGAAGGGGGGGGCGCGAGAGAGAAGGGGGGGCGCGAGAGAGAAGGGGGGGGCGCGAGAGAGAAGGGGGGGGCGCGAGAGAGAAGGGGGGGCGCGAGAGAGAAGGGGGGGGCGCGAGAGAGAAGGGGGGGGCGAGAGAGAAGGGGGGGGCGAGAGAGAAGGGGGGGCGCGAGAGAGAGGGGGGGGCGAGGGAGAGGGGGGCGAGGGAGAGGGGGGGGCGAGGGAGAGGGGGGGGCGAGGGAGAGGGGGGGGCGAGAGGGGGGGGCGAGAGAGACGGGGGGCGCGAGAGAGACGGGGGGGCGCGAGAGAGACGGGGGGGCGCGAGAGAGACGGGGGGGGCGCGAGAGAGACGGGGGGGCGCGAGAGGGGGGGGGCGCGAGAGGGGGGGGCGCGAGGGGGGGGGCGCGAGGGGGGGGGCGCGAGAGGGGGGGGGTCGCGAGAGGGGGGGGGTCGCGAGAGGGGGGGGGTCGCGAGAGGGGGGGGTCGCGAGGGGGGGTCGCGAGGGGGGGGGTCGCGAGGGGGGGGTCGCGAGAGGGGGGGGTCGCGAGAGGGGGGGGTCGCGAGAGGGGGGGTCGCGAGAGGGGGGGTCGCGAGAGGGGGGTCGCGAGGGGGGGGGGGGCGAGGGAGTGGGGGGGGCGAGGGAGTGGGGGGGGCGAGGGAGTGGGGGGGCGAGGGAGTGGGGGGGCGAGGGAGTGGGGGGGGCGAGGGAGTGGGGGGGGCGAGGGAGTGGTGGGGGGCGAGGGAGTGGTGGGGGGCGAGGGAGTGGTGGGGGGCGAGGGAGTGGTGGGGGGGCGAGGGAGTGGTGGGGGGCGAGGAGTGGTGGGGGGCGAGGGAGTGGTGGGGGGGCGAGGGAGTGGGGGGGGCGAGGGAGGGGGGGGGCGAGGGGAGGGGGGCGAGGGAGGGGGGGGGCGAGGGGGGGGGCGAGGGAGGGGGGCGAGGGAGGGGGGGGCGAGGGAGGGGGGGGGCGAGGGAGGGGGGGGCGAGGGAGGGGGGGGCGAGGGAGGGGGGGGGGGGGGGGGGGGCGAGGGAGGGGGGGGCGAGGGAGGGGGGGGGCGAGGGAGGGGGGGGGCGAGGGAGGGGGGGGCGAGGGAGGGGGGGGCGAGGGGGGGGGGGGAGGGGGGGGGGGGAGGGGGGGAGGGGGAGGGGGGGCGAGGGGGAGGGGGGGGCGAGGGAGAGGGGGGCGAGGGAGAGGGGGGGCGAGGGAGAGGGGGGGCGAGGGAGGAGGGGGGGGCGAGGGAGAGGGGGGGGCGAGGGAGAGGGGGGGCGAGGGAGGGGGGGGGGCGAGGGAGGGGGGGGCGAGGGAGGGGGGGAGGGGGAGGGGGGGGGAGGGGAGGGGGGGCGAGGGGGAGGGGGGGGCGAGGGAGAGGGGGGGCGAGGGAGAGGGGGGGCGAGGGAGAGGGGGGGCGAGGGAGAGGGGGGGCGAGGGAGAGGGGGGGCGAGGGAGAGGGGGGGCGAGGGAGAGGGGGGGGCGAGGGAGAGGGGGGGCGAGGGAGAGGGGGGGCGAGGGAGGGGGGGGCGAGGGAGAGGGAGATAGAGGTGAGAGAGAGAGGGCAAAGAGAGTTTTGAATAATCTGCAACTTGTGAAGGACAGATTTGGGAAATCCAGCGAGCAGGCAGTCGGCGTTGTCAACCAGTTAACTCTGCCTCTGTGACCTGCTTAGTGGGCTCGGGCATTCCACGTCTCTCGCTCGCGAGGCGAGTGCTCTATCTTCTGAGCTACAGGATTCTGTTTTGAAAGCAGAAGGAGAATCCAAAACCACCAGATTGAGGAAGAGTTCCAGAGAGCAGGAGCAAAGTGTCTGAAGGCTCACCCACCAACAGTGGGGCAAAGGGAGCCAGGAATGTAGAACAGAAAAGCAGAGGGAGTGGCTTTCACTCGATTTCACTGTCTTCTCAGGCATCACAGAGAAATAAACAAATCACTGACAGCACAAATGTTTCAGGTGGTTGGTTATCAATTCTTTCAAAATCATCTTTTCCCTGGCTTACCTGTTACAGAAGGAAAGTTTTAATCTGTTTCTTACCCAAATTCTGACAAATCCTCATCAAAGCTCATCTTGAACTCTGAGATTACCTTCAGTTCATCATCAATAGCCGTAACTTTTAGCTGAAAGAAAATAATTTGTTTAGTCAATGAAAAAATAATCATATTGTAATGTTTTGTGTCCATAGAATGTAATAAAAATTGAGGGGCCTTATTTTTTATACAGTAATACAGTATTCAATCAAAATGTTTCAAAACATTTCACAAGTTATTACAGTACTGTTAAGTATAGACTGTTTTTGAAGGCAAATGTTGTAGTTATTTGCACTAGATAAATCCTACATATAGCCTTGAGGTGAATGCCTGGAAAGGTTATTGGCTAAGTCAATACAAAACAATTCGAAGTGATTAGGCCCTTCATTCTATTCTACCAAAACTGACAGGCGAAACATAAATCCAGGAAAATTAAATGCATCTGTCTAATCAGGCTTTATTTGCATTTTGCCAACTTTTGGAAATTGCTGTCCTGTAAAGGTCTTCCCACGCGCTGAAGGCAAAAGTCCGCCAGATAGCCATTCAGGAAATTCTGAGGATTGGGACAACAGTTGGTGGAAGGTGTTACCTGGAGTCTGAGTTCGGCAACACGTTCGTATATCCAGCGCCAGGAATCCACTTACATTGGCTTGCAGAGAGGCAAGCAGCCCCTGCTTAAACTCCGTACCTCCAACTGGTGGAAACACTCAACGCAAAGGGGCATGTGTCTGAACTGTGGACAGGAAGATTGTGGCAATGCTCTCACGCATATAATACTGAGGTGCGTTGCTCACCGGAAAACTCACAGGGAGTTCCTGGTACCTGCCACCTACCTAGTGAGAGCTCAAGCCCACAGTTGTCAGATATCAAATGACCAACTAGTGACTATCCTCCTGGGTGGGGGAAGGTAAAAGGGGTATTCTTGGAGTTGAAATGGCCACAAGGTGACATGGTTGGCAACAGAATGTCGGAATCGAGCCCACCCCCTCCGTGGCAGCCTCGGTTGTCCAGTTCCTGAGACAGGCAGGTCCGCAGTACTCCAGGGAACTACTGATGAAAGCACACCAAGGCTGGCTCATCGGCAGGACTTGGAAAGGTAGACCAACAACAACAACTTGGATTTATATAGCGCTTCAAAGCGCTTCACAGTAATGGATCCCGGGGCCGAGCCAGGGGGAGGAGGAGGAAGGTGACCAAAGGCACTGGGGGCAGAGAATCCTCTCACTCAGCCCTTGTTAACCCAGTAAGCCAAAGCCGTATTGGGTAGGATGGTCCTCGCTGGACAAGCAGCGATAAAGCTTGTAGTTAGACTCCAGCAGTACCCCAATGCATACTCTGGGGTCCACAAGCCTTGGTTCTTGCCAACCTATGCCTAATACTTTCCAGGATAATATAAGCAGTGCCGTTGTAATGTTCCGCTAGGACCACTCTACCAACTAGAGTTTGGGCTTACGTGGTTAACAAGAGCCGAATGTAAATAAACCCTGCCAAGACTAGTCTACCCCTCCGAGTCCTGCTGACCAGCCAGACTGGATGGTCTTGTGTTAAAATTACCTTTTGCATTATTGAAGCGGCACTGTTTAGGGAAAATAGCAACAATCACATGGTACTTTCTTCACAAGGTCATACAAACAACATAGTGGTATTTTTAATGATTATAATGTAATATCAATGATAATACTTTATTTACCACAAGGAAAAATACAGTATTCCTAAATTCTCAAAGATTTTAAAATCTTACGAAGCATGCTCTGACAAGCAATAGCAGTTAAAGATTACCACTAGATTTAAAGTTCAATGCTGTCTAAAATACGTTGCAGATTTTATTTGGAGGAATATCTGGGATAGACATGTTTAGAGACTTGTTAGGTATATTTTTATGGTGAGGATTAAGGAAGGAGAAGCAACAAGTCAAAATTTATGAAAACAGAAGTGCCAAAGTTCGTGTGGATGAATACCATGGAAACAAAGCTTGGGTCATTCAGTCCATTTTCCTTTTGTGCCCCCACCACTCTTCATTGTCCCAACCTGAGCCCTTCCACCCAACCACCATCCCCACCAACGTCTCACATGCTGCCACCAGCCCCCAACAACAAATTGACGTCCCAGGTCAATGTGGACCTATGCTGGGGGTTGGGATCGGGAAGGGGGCGGGGAGGGAGCTTGGGGTAGAAGGGTAACCTAACCGAAGGCACGAAGGAGGGTCGTGAGACGTGCCAACACCCCCACCCTGTCACCAAACCCCCAACCCTCCACTCGACGCCAGCCCCCAACAATCCTGACCCCCTCCCCAACACCGCCCAAAGCCCCCCCTCCGTGTCTCTGCTGTCCTCTGACCTGTTGTGTGCTGAGGTCGAAGCCGAGGTAACATTTGTCCTCGGCCGCCATGATGTGAAGTGCGGTACTAACGCCTGAGGCACCGCCAGCGACAACCAACCAACCGCCACCCGCGCGCGAGAGAAGGAGCGCGAGACGCAGGAGCCGCGCGAGAGCCACACACTGCGCAGCTGCAGCTTTTCCCCTCCCCCACCAGGGGGTGGCCACCAACTGAAGTACCCTTTATAGCCCAAAGTCCGCAAAATACGAGCCCAATATTACGCGTTACTACGGGCGGCACTTTAGTTTTTTGTTTTTGAAAATGTGTAAGAAAAGGTCTACAAAAGGGAGAAGAAAAAAAAAGTTTTGCTGGTTAAAATTCAAATGTTTTGCGGGAATAAAAGGCACCCGCCCAAAGCCACTTTGAAACGCACAGTGCCACATAAAACACGCCCAATTAGACGTGAACCCATCCAATCTGACTGCTGTCACACCCACGGGTTGGGCTGCCTGACGCCCAGTTGGGCGGGTTTTGATGTGCTGCGCATGAAAAAACGGCTTTGGGCGGGCGATTAATTTTTAAAAATTATTTAAATCTGCAAAACGTTGTCCCCCTCAGCCCTCTTTTGAAGACCCTTTCTTATAGTTTCCACAAAGGCACAAACCCAAATTGGTCACTGTGCTACCCCTGTATTGGAGGCGACCTATAGTATTGGACTCTTGGAGCTAATGTTTGTCAAGATGGTGGAACGCAAACTGGAAGGACTTTAGTCTTCTTTCGTCTAACAATTCTTAAGTTCTTTGCAGAGTACGTGGAGGGTGGCGTTGCAAAACAGTCTCCTGAGCAATGCACGAACCAAGCAAGCAGAGGGTGGCGCAGCACTTAAGTTCAATTCAATGTAGGTGGAGCTGCACTCCACACCAGTTGAGTTGCAAGCATGGGATTTGCTGACCGCAGGTGAGCTCTGCATTTTTTGGGGGGGAGGTCAGCCACGGGTCTGACATGTGGAAACCCATCACCATTACTCTTAATGGAAACCCATTAGGAGTATCCAAAACAAACTGAGATTTCCATATACCATATGGAAATTATAGAGATAGATTGTTGGAATGGAATGTGCGTTTTCTCTCTGGAGGATTTGCATTTGGGAGCTGGCGGGTAAGGTATCCACACTTGAGCTCCAGTGGAACTTCCAATCGGTGGAACCATCACTCTGGGTAGGGATGTGTGTCTGAGCTGTGGGCAGGTGGCAGTGTTCTCTACACACTCGAGACGCTACCCTGCATGAGGGGCACTATATAAATTCAAGTTATTGTTCTCATGAGTTTTGTGTTGAGCTGTGCTGCTCACCAGGAAGCTCACAGAGAGTTCCTGGTACTTGCAATCTCCTCAGTTGAGGGGGCTCCAACCTGGCTTGTTGGTGTCAAAACACCAACTGGTGGGTTGAGCCCAGAGGGGTATAATAATAATAAGTATAATAATCCTTACATTTGGTATCGCACCTTTCAAGTTGGAAGAACGTCAAAAAGTGCTTTACAGGATATACTGTGAAGTGCAGTGACTGTTTTGTAGGTGAATGCAGCAGCCAGTCGTGCACAGCAATATCTCTGAAGTGCTTTGAGATATTTTGACAATAGGCACTTATCAAATTCAAGTATTATTGTTATCCTGAGCTAGGTTGTGCGGTTGGACCAAGTGGGTTTCATTTATATTTAAATGAGCAACTATTGCTTTATTATAAATTCAAAAGTGAAGGGGTCGCAGCTGTTGCATACATCTCAGCTTTTTTTTTGAAGAGATGAAAATATGAAAAAGTTATGTTGAGATAGCTGCTTGTTTACTGTGAGATGTTACCTTTTCGGTGAGAACGTGGAGTACAGGTGTAACTCATACTTGGTAAAAGAGTAACATTTTCAGACGGGAATAGACTATCTAACCAACCCCATCCAGGATCCCACAAGATTGTTTCAGTGTATATATGTCTGAATTCCCACCAAATCCTAAATTTATTTTTAATTGCCAGAACATTGTCTTGTTTTCATTTCAAAACCATCTATAGTTTCTGATTCTATGACATTCTAATCACATTTCTGTGCCCCTTCGCTCAGCTAACACAGGCATGCTGTTATGTTATGACCTGGGCCAATAGAAAAGTGTAGCTGCACGTTTTGCCACGGAATCTGCTATAAACCCACAAAATATACAGTCAATTCACTTTACAGTATATTCTGTGTCGAGATATATGTTAAGATTATATTATTATTCACTATATAAACAAGCCATCCTCTACAAATCCGCTATAATCCTGACCCAACTGTACAGCGCCTTGGGACGTCCTCCTGACGTGAAAGGCGCTCTATAAAAGGAATCTTGTTGTTGTTGTTGTATAAACAAAGTTTCTGGCCCGCAGCCTCTTGCCAAAACCAAAAACAATAATAAAAATTGGTCATTTTCAATCTACGACTGTTTGTGGGACATTGCTGTGCGCAATTGGCTGCCGCATTCACTCACAAATATACAGTCAATTCACTTCAGTGTGATTCAGTGTGTTCTGTGAAGCACTTTGGGACGTCCTCCCGACGTGAAAAGCGCTATATCAAATGCAAGGATTATTATTATTGCTGGTTACTTGACGTCACTGTGAGCGGAGCGGCTCTGGGCACGCATGCGCGGTGCAGTGCAAATGGCTTTCACTTTTTAGCTCCACTGTTGTGATTGTCTGTTTGTGAGTATGTGTGTCTCTGTGTATGTCATGTGTGTGTCTGTGTGAGTATGTCTCTCTCCATGTGTTTGTGGGTGTGAGTGTCTCTGCTCTATGTGTGTGTGGGCGTTTGTGAGTGAATATGAGTGTGTCTCTCCTTGTGTGAGTGTGTCTGTGTGAATCTCCTCTGTATGTATGTTTGTGAATGTGTCTGCATGTGTTTCTTCTATATGTGTGTCTCTTTCTGAGTGTCTCTGTGGGAATGTCTATGGAGAATATCTGTGTGTGTGCATATATCTCTATCTGAGTGTACCTCTCTCTCTGAGAATGTTGTCTCTGTGACTGCTCTGTGTGGCAGGAGGTAGTGAGCTCCTGTAGCATCTCCCCCCATCCCCACAAACTAAAAGACCCACACAGCTTATGTTAAAGAAGTAATTAATATTTGTTTTGCATCAATATAATATGTATTATTCCCTGTTTACTTTGTATCAATAAAGTGAAAAAATGTAGGTTGGCAGTAAAATGTACCTCAATAGTACCAATCAACTCCCTGCAATTTTCTGAAAAATTTGTCAAAATTTCCCCAGCAATTTTCCAAGGAAATGCCAAATCTCCCCCCAATTTGTGGCAAATATGTCCGAATTTTTATATTAGCCCAGCCCATGACCCCACCCCACCCCCCACCCTCCATGAGTGTGCCTTAAGGTAGTATCCCAAAACTCTGGGACTCCATCCCTCCAACTCGTCCCTTCTTTATCTTTAAATCCCACTTGAAGAGCTACACCTTGAACCGTGCTTATGGTCATCTCCCCCCTTGCTATTCATCGAACCCTGCACCTGTGCAACGTTCTGAGACGCTATCCTGCATGAAGGGCGCTATATAAATACACGTTGTAGTACAGTACACTATGATAATAATCCTTACATTTGATGTAGCGCCTTATCATTGTTGTTGAGAAGTCTCAAAGCACTTCACACAATATACCATAAAGTGAATTCACTGTATATTTTGTGGGCAAAACATGGCAGCCAATTGCGCACAAACGGTTGTGGATTGAGTGACCAAATTATTATTTTATTTATTTTTTGAAGGGATTATTACCTCTGGAAAAGCGATCTACCAATCAACTAACAACCGTGTTCTTAATTACTGCTAGGCAAACAGCTGTGTGTAGTTTCGACCTGCCTGGTAAAACACAATGTGAATACAAATTTTGTGATTTTTTTTATTGTAGCTGGAGATCCAGGAAGGTTTGTGGGGTGGGGGATGGTGGTCATGCAAATCACCAGTGTGATAGAATCTCTTCATGAGTCAGATGGTGGTGGATTCAACCCCCGCATCGGGACTTAGAACATACAGTCTTTTCTTTCTTTCAAGAACAAATTAGATAGATTTCTTTTAGGAAATAATATCTCAGGATACAGTATATAGTTTGGGACATAACATGTGCATGCAACTGCCAAGATGGTAGAAAGCGAACTGGATGGATCTTGATCTTCTTTCGTCTAGCAAATTCTTATCTTCAATCTAAGATGACACATCAATACAGTGCTGGAGTTGTGTGGCATTGTCGGTTAAGCATTGCAATCCCAATGCTCTTTCGGAATCCCAGGATTTCAGGATATTAATGCCCCCAAATCCCAGGATCCTGAATCTTACCTCATCTAGGATGACTGTGGTCATTCTCCACGCAACAACAACAAAATTATATTTATAGAGCGCCATTCACGTCGGGAGGCATCCCTTGGTCTCACACCAGTGGGCTCCTCTGCAGGGAGGGCGCCCACTAAGTTTGAACAGCGGAATGGAAAAGCCTGCACTCCCTTTCCGCCTAGGCTCAGCCTTTATACAATCACAAAATCCCAGGTTTCTCTGCAATGAATCCCCGGAACTCGGGACCACCATAACCAAGATCAGGATTTCTGGGATTGCATCCCCTAATTGTCGGAGGTACCATCCTTCGGATGAGGCCTTTTCTGCCTGTTGAGGTGGACGTTAAAGATCCCAGGGCACTATCGCAAAAGAGAAGAGAGTTTCTCCCAGTGTCATCTGAATAAAATTAGTCACTCACTTAATGGCTGTTTGTGGGACATTGCTGTGTGCAAATTGAGTGCTTAGTTCGCCCACAATCACTGCACTTTACAATGTGAACCACCTTGAGACATCCTCCCAACGTGAAAGAAGCTGTATCAAAAGTAAGGATTATTATTGAATCGGTCTTGTACCTCTCTTAGATCCTCAGGAACCAGCATTTGACTGTCACCTGTAGGCGTAACCCATTATCTCAATCAGGGGTTTGGATTTTCAGGAACTGTATTGCCATCAGAGGGAGCTGCAAGCAAAGGAACAACAGCTTCCTGATGGTGTTGCTGTGTTGAGTTGCTGTGTTGAGTACCCTTCAGGATTTCCCCACTGAAAGGCTCCGCAACCAGAGGAACAGCAGCTTCCTGCAGTTATTATTCGTCAAAACCAACTTGCATTGTAATAGAGGTTCAGATGCAACTACAAATTACATGTGTATAATGCCTTTCATGTTGGGGAATGGCCCAAGGTGCTAGACAGTCACAGATTTGGACCTGAGTTGAGGTTTGGGATCAGGAGAGGTGGAAGGCAGGGAGGGTAGGGGTAGGATGCTGACCAAAGGCATGGTAGGAGAGGAAGATCTTGAGATGGCCCTTGAAGGAGGTAAGGGAGGGAGCGAGGCGAAGGGACTGGGCTGGAGGTCCAAAGGTCTTTTGATCCATTTCATTCTCCCAGAATGCCCAAACTCTATCCTCCCATCAGCATCGAGCTGTTTTGACTTTAAAATGAGTTCAACTTCCTGGACTCAACCACCTCTCCTGGCAACCTGTTTCAATCGTTAATTACCCTCTGGGTAAAGAAACACTTCCTGGTGAGTGTTCTGAAATTGCCCTTTGCAGCTCTGATTCTATGTCCTCTTGCTCTGCTGTCTCAACGCATCTGAAATTATTGTTCTGGGTTTACTTTATCAATCCCATTTAGAATCCTCCATCGGAAATGACTTCAAAGTGCCTTTCGTGGATCGAATTGGATCAACTCGCTTAACAGAGTGGAAGCAGGGTGGGTAGGGCCAGTCAGAGAAAGCATATTTTAGAAGGGTTTGTGAAGTGGACGAGGAGAGTGAGATGGAGAAAGCAAGGCGGGACATAGAAAATAATAATCCTTGTACTCGATATATGGAGTCCTGTAGCTCAGTGGTTAGAGCACTCGCCTCGATTCCCGGCAGGGCAAAACCTTGGGC
This sequence comes from Callorhinchus milii, assembly GCF_018977255.1. NCBI lineage: Eukaryota > Metazoa > Chordata > Chondrichthyes > Chimaeriformes > Callorhinchidae > Callorhinchus > Callorhinchus milii. The sequence continues at coordinate 11,664,914 of NW_024704743.1, forward strand.
AAGTTTCCTTACTCCACACGTCTGATAATAATCCCTCACGAAACAAATAATAAATTGGTCACTTCAATCCACGATTGTTTCCTTACTCTACATACCTTCGGTCATCTAGCAGTAAGTAGAAACCCAGTTAGTAGTCGATAGGCGCATCACTTTTGAAGGGATAATCCTTTTTTAAAAAAAAATCAAAAAAATTATTTTGGTCACTCAATCCACGATTGATTGTGGGACACTACTGAGTGCAATTGGCTGTCGCGTTTTGCCCACAAAATATACAGTAAATTCACTTAACAGTATACTCTGTGAAGTGCTTAGAAGACGTGATAAAGCGCTATATCAAATGCAAGGATTATTATATAGTGCCTTATCATGTCATTGAGACGTCTCAAAGTGCTTCACGGAATATATTGACTGTGTGTTTTGTTTGTGGGTGAAATATGGCAGCCAATTGCGTACAGCAATGAATTGAGTTACCAGTTTTTTTTGGAAGGCATTAATACCCCCCGCAAAGTTATCCAATCAATCGACTAACAACTAAGTTCCTACTTACTGCTGGTAAAAGGAGTGTGGAGTAAGGAAACTTGTCTACTCCCCCGCCCGGGTATCAAACCCGGGTCCTCTCTCTTGCGAGGCGAGCGTACTAACCACAGTGCTACAGGACTCTGCAAATGGAGGTGCATTTGAGGAGTATCTAAAAGTCGATCAGCTGGGAAATGGGGTCTAGTGGAGCCTGGTGAGAATGGAGAGGAAGATGGGGTCATGGAAAATGGTACTGGAAAGAACTTGGGCTGTGGAGTTCTGGGTAATCTGGAACTTGTTGAGGGCTGAGTTGCTCTGAGCTATGCTGGGTTCCTGATCAGAGGTTGGACAACACTCACTCTCTCTTCAGTTCTATTGATAGGGGTCAAGGTGCAGGATTTAACCTCCGCACCCCCTCGCCCCCTCCCCTTGTTTGTTCAAATACTCATAAACAGCTCCATCAAGTTCACTGCTGTCTGCTCTATTCAAGAGCCCAGGTAACCAGCCTTTCCTCGTAACTCTGTCCTGTTAGTGTTGTGATCTATGATCTAATAGAATTGTGGCACAGGCTCCAGGGGTTAGGTGGCCTTCTATTCCTAAATGTATCTGGAGGATTGTTGGTTCTGGGACAATGGAAGGAACTCTTTTCTCTTACAGAATAGTGTCCTGAGAATTAAGGTCCACTGAACAAAAGTAGATGGGATCTCGATTAAACATCTCTTCTGCAGGAATCATAGAATCATTGTGGAATCCTGTAGCTCAGTGGTTAGAGCACTCGCTTTGCAAGTGAGAGACCTGAGTTCAATTCCAGGCAGAGGGCGAAACCTTGGGCAAGTTTCCTTACTCCACACAGAGCCTAATAATAATCCCTCCAAAACCAAAAACAATAATAGATTGGTCATTTTCAATCTACAACTGTTTGTGGGACATTGCTGTGCGCAATTGGCTGCCGCGTTCGCCCACAAATATACAGTCAATTCACTTTACAGTGTGTTCTGTAAAGGGCTTTGGGATGTCCTCCTGGCGTGAAAAGCGCTATGTCAAATGCAAGGATTATTATTATTATCATAGAATCGTACAGCACAAAAAGAGGCCATTCGGTCCATCGAGTCTGTGCCGGCTCTTTGAAAAGAGCAATGAAATGTCAATCCCACTCCCCAGCCCTTTCCCTATAACTCTGCAAACCCGTCCTCCTCAAATACCCGTCCACTGCGTTTTTAAAAGTTGTTATCGAATCGGCCTCGACCACCCTTTCAGGCAATGCGTTCCAGATTCGAACAACTCGCTGCATGAAAAAATTTCTTCTCACCTCCCCTCTGCTTCTTTTAGATACTATTTTGAATCTGTGATCTCGAGTCACCGACACACAGTGGAAACAGTTTTTCCCTTTCTAACCTATCAAATCCGCTCATGATTTTGAAGACCTCTATTAGGTCTCCTCGTAACCTTCTCTGCTCCAATGAGAATAATCCCAGCCTCTCGTGCCTTTCCTCATAATCAAGGTCCCTCATTCCTGGTACCATCCTCGTAAATCTCCTCTGCACCCTTTCCATTGCCTTAACATCCTTCCTATAGTGTGGTACCCAGACCTGGGCGCAGTATTCTAACTGAGGCCTAACCAGTGTTTTATATGGGTTAATCATAACCTCCTGATTCTTGCACTCTATACCCCTATATATAAAGCCTAGTATCCCATATGCCCTTTTTACAGCTTTATCTACCTGTCCTGCCACCTTCAAGGATTCATTTACCTGAACCCCAGGTCTCTCTGTTCTTTCACCCCCCTTAAGATTGTATTACCAGCCTATATTGCCTCCCCTCATTCTTTCTACCAAAATGCATTACGTCACATTTCTCCACATTGAAATTCATCTGCCATGTGTCTGCCCATTTTACCATTCTGTCTCTGTCTTCCTGCAGTTGGCTGCTATCCTTCTCACTGTTTACCACACTACCTAACATTGTGTCATCCGCAAACTTGGAAGTGGTACTTGCTAAACTCAAGTCCAGATCATTTCTGTATATTAAGAACAACAGTGGTACTAATACCAATCCCTGGGGGACGCCACTGTACACTTCCCTCCAATCAGAAAAGCAGCCGTTCACCACAACTCTCTGCTATCTGTCTCCCAGCAAGTTCTGGATCCGCTGCCACTGTCCCTTTTATACTATGGGCTTCTATCTTTCTTACAAGTCTTTCATGTGGCACTTTGTCAAATACCTTTTGAAAGTCCATATAAACTACATCAACTGCATTACCGTTTCCACCCTCTCCATTACCTCATCGAAAAATTCTATTAGATTTGTTAGACAAGATTTGCCTTTAACAAATCCTTGCTGGCTGTCCCTAATTAGCCCATATTCTTCTAAGTGAAGATTTATTCTGTCCCAGATTATAGTCTCCAGGAGTTTCCCCACTACTGATGTTAGGCTGACTGGTCTGTAGTTCCCAGGTTTGTCCTTCTGTCCCTTTTTGTACAGGGAGTAACATTGGCCACTCTCCAGTCCTCTGGCACCACCCTGTGTCCAACGAAGATTGAAAAATTGTAGCCAAAGCCTCCGCTATTTGTACCCGTGCCTCCCATAGTACCCTTGGCTGCATCCCGTCCGGACCGGGTGACTTATCTACCTTCAGCCCAGTCAACCTTTTCAGTACTTCCTCTCTGTTTATACTTATCCTATTCATTTCCTCTACTCTCTCCTCCGATACTGCAGCATTTGGTGCATCCACTTCTGTGAAGACAGAGCAAAGTACTCATTCAGTAAATCAGCCATGCCCTCTGCCTCCACAGTAAGATTTCCGTGTTGGTCCTTAATTGGCCCCACCCTACCTTTGACTAACCTTTTTTTTCTTGATATGTTTGTAAAATATTTTAGAATTCCCTTTAATGTTATCCACTAACCTTTTTTTGTATAATCTTTTTGCCCCTCTTATTTCCTTTTTCAGTTCTCTTTTGCACTTCCTGTATTCTATTTGCTTGTCTTCTGTATCTTGGGTTCGACATTTGTCATACGCCTCCTTTTTCTGCTTCATTCTAGATACAATTACCTTCGTCATCCAGGGATGTTTGGATGCCCTATGTTTCCCTTTGGTGGGAATGTATTTATTCTGTCCCCGAGCTATCTCATCCTTGAAGACTTCCCACTGCTCTTTAGTTGTTTTATCTGCCAATCTTTCTTTCCAGTCCACCTTGGCTAGGTCCCTTTTTAACTCACTGAAATTTACCCTCTTCCAGTTGAGTATCTTCACCTTAGATGATTCTTTGTCCCTTTCCATATGCACTCTGAACCTAATGATGTTGTGATCACTATTGCCGAGATGCTCACCCACTGAAACCTGCTCCAATTGCTCTTGTTGTTTGGCCAGTCTATGTTGGGATAATTAAAGTCTCCCATTATCACAACTTTATTGGCCTTGCATCTGTCTGAGATCTGCTTGCAGATCTGTTCACCTATTTCCTTCCCACTATTTTGTGGTCTATAATATACCCCTACCATCGTAACAGCTCCTTTTTTGTTCCTCAACTCTGACCAGATAGATTCCGTTTTGTGGCCCTCCAGCACCTCGACCCTTTCTGCGGCTGTAATCATATCCTTGATTAACATTGCCACACCCCCTCCTTTTTTTCCTTCCCTATCCCTCCTGAATACATTATAGCCAGGAATATTCAGCTCCCATTCCTGTCCTTGTTTGAACCAAGTCTCTGTTACTGCTACTACATCGTATCCCCCTATGACCACTTGAGCCTGCAGCTCACCAATCTTGTTTGCTAAGCTCCGTGCATTTAGGCACATGCACTTCAAGACCGACTTGACCTGTTCTGCACTCCCCCCGCCCCCCCCCCGTTTTATTTCTCCATTTTCTAGCTCTTCGTTTTTTGCATTCCCTTCCTCCCTCAAAACTAGTTTAAACCCTCCCCTACAGCATTAGTTAGCCTGTCTGCAAGGACATTCGCCCCAGCCCTGTTTAGGTGTAACCCATCCATATAGTACAGGTCCCACCTGCCCCCGAACTGGTCCCAATGATCCAGAAACCTGAAGCCCTCTTTTCTGGACCATTTCTCCAGCCAAGCATTCATATGCTTGATCCTACCATTATGGTACTTATTTTCTTGAGGCACAGAATGGCATCTTAATAGTATCCTTTCAAAAAAAATAATAATTTGGTCACTCAATCCACGACTGTTTGTGGGACACTGCTGTGTGCCATGTTTTGCCCAGAAATTATACAGTCAATTCACTTTACAGTATATCTTGTGAAGCACTTTGAGACTTCTCAACGATGTAATAAGGTGCTATATCAAATACGAGGTTTATTATTATTATTACATTGTGTCATCATTGTTTATTCGCCCCTCCCTCTCAAATTATGAGATCACAGGTGCAAATCTGGGGTTCAAACCCACAACATTTTGATCCAGAGGTAAGTGCACCACCAACTGAGTCCTTGAGGGAGAAGCTGGGAAGACTGTACGTGAAAATCTCTGGCTCCCCTTTCTTCCGGTCTTGTTCCTGTAGTTTTTTTTTCTTCATAAATATTTCTCCTCCAGCTGTAGCCCTGTGACTTTTACACCAGTGAGTTTATCATTATCACCTCCTCAACCCGTGCTTTTTTTTTCTTTAACTCACGTTTAGGAACAGGCAAAACAATTTATATTGATATAGCACCTTCCTTCATCCCCTCCACTCCACCATTGGCGGCTGTGCTTTCAGCCACTGCATCTCTGAAAACTGCCCCCTCTTCGCCCGTCTTCAGATTGCACAAGGACACTTTCCTCTGTTCATAGAATCATAGAATTACACAGCACAGAAGGAGGCCATTCGGCGCACCGTGTCTATGCCGGCTCTTTCAAAAGAGCTATCCAATTCAATCCGACTCCCCCACTCTCTCCCCACAGCCCTGCAAACTTATCCTCCCCAAATAATTATCTACTTCTCTTTTAAAAGTTGTTATCGAATCGACTGCCACGTACGTCCCTTTCAGGCAATGCCTTCCAGATCCGAACAACTCGCTGTGTGAAAAAATGTCGCCTCACCTCCCCTCTGTTTCTTTTAACAACTATTTTAAATCGGTGCCCTCGGGTTACCAACCCACCCGCCAGCAGAAATAGTTTCTCCTTGTTCACCCTTTCGATTTCCCCTTATAATTTTGAGAACTTCTATTAAGTCTCCTCTTAACGATTTCTGCTCCAAGGAGAATAATCCTAGCTTCTCTATCCTCTCCTGATAACCCTCATTCTTGGTACCATCCTGGTGAATCTCCTTTGCAGCCTCTCCCATATCCTGACATCCTTCTAAACGTGTGGTGCCCAGAACTGAACACAGTCTCTAGCTGAGGCCTAACCAGTGCTTTATAAAGGTTCATCATAACTTCCTGACTTCCTGACTTTTGTATTCTATGCCCCTATTTATAAAGCTTAGTTTCCCATATGCTTTTTTAACAGCTTTATCTACCTGCACTGCTACCTTCGAAGATTTACTTATATGAACCCTCAGGTCTTTCTGTTCCTTCACCATCAGCTTATATCATCACCATCCACCATCCACCTCTCAAAGCCAGTCAGGAACCTCGGCGTTTTGTTCGACCCTGAGCTGTCCTTTCTCCCTCACATCCGCACCACAACTGGCACCGCCTTCCATCACCTCCGGAACATCGCCAGACTACGCCATTACCTCACCCCTCACGCTGCTGAAACCGTGGCTCACGCCTTTGTCACCTCAAGGCTGGACTATGGGAACTCTCTCCTCGCCGGCCTTCCCGCCACCTCCCTCCACAAGCTGCAGGTCATTCAGAACTCTGCAGCTCGTGTACTGTCCCGCACCAGGCTTCACGATCACATCACTCCCACCCTCGCTCGCCTCCACTGGCTCCCCATCCCCCAGAGGATTGATTTCAAGATCCTCATCCTCACCTACAAGGCCATTCACGGCCTTGCTCCCTCCTACCTCTCCAACCTACTATCCCCCTACCTACCTGCCCGTACCCTCCGTTCCTCTGGCTCTGGTCTGCTCCACGTCCCCCGCCCCAACCGCCCTACCATCGGTGGTTGGGCGTTCAGCCTCTCAGCCCCCAGGCTCTGGAACTCCATCCCCCAGTGCCTTCGCCGCCTCCTCCCTTTCCTCCTTCAAGGCCGGTCTCAAAACCTTTCTCTTTGACCGTGTCTTCAGCTCCCCTCTCGACTCTCTTCCCCCTCCTCGCTCCCTCTCTTCCCTCCCCTCACCCTGATCATTTCCCCCCTCCTTGCTCCCTCCCTTCCCTCCCCTCACCCTGACCATTTTCCCCCTCCTCGCTCCTTCCCTCCCCTCACCCTGACCATTTCCCCCCTGCTCGGGTCATGACCCAACTGTGCAGCGCCTTGGGACGTCCTCCTGACGTGAAAGGCGCTTTATAAATGGAATCTTGTTGTTGTTGTTGTTGTTGTATTGCCTCTCCTCATTCTTCCTCCCAAAAGGCATCACTTCGCATTTCTCCACATTAAACTTCATCTGCCACACATCTGCCTATTTTACCAGTCTGTCTATGTCTATTTGCAGTCTGCTACATTCCTCCTCACTGTTTACTACTTTTCCTAACTTAGTATCATCTGCAAACTTGGAAATTGTACTCCCTATACCCAAGTCCAGGTCATTTATATAGATCAAAAACAGCAGTGGTGTTTGGGAGACAACACTGCACACTTTTCTTCAGTTAGAAAAACAACCATTCACCACCACTCTCTGCTTTCTGTCTCCCAGCCAGTTCTGTATCCATGCTTCCACTGTCCCTTTAACACCGTGGGCTTCTATTTTGCTTACAAGATTCTTAGGTGGCACTTTATTAAATGCCTTTTGAAAATCCATATAAACCATATCAACTACACGTCCTCCCGACGTGAAAAGCGCTATATCAAATGCAAGGATTATTATTATTATTATTATTATTACCTTCATCCACCCTCTCTGTTACTTACTGACTGGCCTGCAGTTCCCGGGTTTATTCTTCTGCCCCTTTTTGTACAGGGGAGTAACATTTGCAACCCTCCAGTCCTCTGGCACCACCCCAGTGTCCAAGGAGTCTTGAAAGATTGTGACCTAGCCTCCATTATTTCCAGCCTTAGTAACCTAGAATGCATCCCACCCAGACCATGTAACTTATCTACCTTGAGATAAGTATGTCGGGAGGGAGGGGAGCAAATCTCTAGGCTTTCTGCTATATATAATAATAATCCCTCCAAAAAACAAAACAATAATAAATTGGTCATTTTCAATCCACGACTGTTTGTGGGACACTGCTGTGCGCAATTGGCTGCCTCGTTTCACCCACAAGTATACAGTCAATTCACTTTACAACATATTCTGTGAAGTGCTTTGAGATGTCTAGAAGATGTGAAAAGCGCTATATCAAATGCAAGGGTTATTATTATTATTGAGCACTGACAATCTTTTTGGTACCTTCTCTCAGTTTATTCTTATCTTATCCAATTTCTCTACCCTCCCCTCTGATTCTGTGGCATTGGCTGCATCCTCTTTTTTTGTGACGACAGACGCAAAGTACTCATTCAGTACGTCAGCTTTGCCCTCTGCCTCCACAAGAAGATTTCCTCTTTGGTCCCTTTCTATATTCTATTTGATTATCTTCTGTATTTTGGACCTGACATTTATCATAAGTCTCCTTTTTCTGTTTTATTTTAATCCCAATTTCTTTATTCATCAAGGGAGCTTTGGATGCACTACCTTTCCCCTTTGTAGGAATGTGTTTGTGCTGTCCCCGAACTGTCTCCTCCATGAAGGCTTTCCATTGCTTGTTGGCTGTTTTACCTGCCAATCTTTCTTTTCAGTCGACTTCTCTCCCCTCCTCCCTTCTCTCCCCTCCTCCCTTCTCTTTCCCCATCAGAGCCACATCAAGGGAACCACTAGGATGGTTGTGAAAATGTGGAATGCACTGCTCCAGAATCAATTGGGATGAGTAAAAGAAAAAGAATAGAGTTCTGGGTTCGATTCCCAGCAGGGCAAAATGTTGGGCAAGTTTCCTTGTTCCACACGCCTCTGTTTACCTAGCAGTAAGTAGGAACCTGGTTGTTGGTCGATTTTTGGATCACCTTCCAGGGGTAATAAGCCCTTCAAGAAAAAATAATAACTGGTCACTAAATTCACGACCTTTGCAAATGTAATTTGTTTTTGTCTCACCAGTATGATAAGACACTATATCGATTGCAAGGATTATTGTTATTATTACTCCTTGCTTCACTGCAGCCTCAGTTTGCATTTGCAGAAAACAGGAAGTGATTGGTGAAGTGAGCTTGTTTAAGAGATATGAGCAAATGCAAGGAAATGGGATTCATTATCTTAAGAATGGGAGCTTGATGGACTGAATAGGCGCCTCTTATTCCTAATAGAATCATTCAGAAAGATCTCCCGCTTCACCCGCCTCACCATTCGTAGGTGGGCCTTCAGCCACACTGCCCCCACCCTCTGGAACATCATCCAGTATTTCCCCTGCCTCGCCCCCTCCCTTGCATCCTTCAAGACCCATCTCAAGACTCTCCTCTTCAACCATGTCTTTTGATCACCCTCCTTCTCCCCCAACTCCACCCGCCCCAATCCCGACCCCTAGGAAACACTGACTGTCTTCCCAACGTGGAAGGTGCTATACAAATGTAATTTTGTTATTGTTAGTGCTATAAAAGGAATGGAATAAGCACCTAAATAGTAAAAGCATTTAAGGAATTTGAAGATGGAGCTGGAAAGTGGGAGTACTGGCAGAGACATGATGGGTTAAGTGAGCCTCCTCATGTTCTGTGTAACATTGGAGAAATAAATGTTATATGAAGGAGCCTCTTCACAGTTAAATGGAGAAAGCATATACAATGTGTGTTTGATGCCTTTGAATTGGTTTCATGATTAAAAACCTCTTGATTGGCACAGTCAGTGCTTTGCTAACCACAAGGTCCTGCTTGGGTGGCCTTTTTAACGAAGGTGGTTTACAAAAGGAGGCATAATTTACATTCCTACCCTCTTGATAAACAATGCTCGGGGAATAAAATCTGCCTCGTGATCTGGTACTTTAGGCATAGTTCTTAAGAACAAGTACTATGAAAGAGCCACTTAAGTGACAAAGTGTTCTGGCAAAACGCTGTTTTTGGCCTCAAAATGGGAACGTAATGATGTAAATGGCCTAAGAACGCTATTAAATCAACCGTTCGGTGACGCAGCTTGACATGCACCTAACTCTGACCCCTCCTCCCATTCCCAGGGGAGCACAAGGTATTTAAACGATTAAGGAAAGTTCAACTTACACATACGCCGAGGCAGCAGGAAAGAGGGCACAGGTTCAGGATTGTGAAGGCGGGTTTAGGACAGTAAGTACTTCATCACATTAGAACATGGATGGATCAGGTGTAGCAGGGAAAACCCAAGGGGAAGTAGGACTAGTCGGAGCAGAAGCAAGGGATTTGGGGAAGAATCTGAACATAGTTAAGAGGTGGGGGTCAGGGGTCAGGCCGGAACTCTGGAATTATTTAAGTAACAGCTCGATGTCGCAAATGGGCAAATGGTAGGATGATGATGCTTGTACAAATCACTGGTTAGACCATTGTGTCCAGTTCTGGGTACCCTACACTAGGAACGATCATAGAGAGGGTGCAGAGGAGATTTACTAGGATGATATCAGCGATTAGTGGTTAGAACTAGGAGCAGAGTCTGGAGGAAACGTGTCTATTTTCACTCCAACAGGGAAGGTTGAGATGAGACCTGATAGAGGATTTCAGAATGATGAGAGGTTCTGATAAATATTGATCGGGAGAAATTATTTCAACTGGTCAATGATTAGAGGGTACAATTTTAAGATAATTAGCAAAGGGGAGCAAATTAGCTAATTAGCAAATATAGGAGAATTTATTTTAAACAAGAGCTGTCTAGGAGGTGAAATGACCTGCTGGGAGTGGTGGACAAGGCAGGATCCATATTAGCTTTCAAGAGGGAACTAGATAGATATCTAAATAAAGAGTATTTATAGTAGTATAGGGGTGGAGGGATGTAGATAGATAAATAGCACTGAATAGATTGCTCTTTCAAAGAGTAAGCACAGACACGATGGGCCAAATAGCCTTATGTGTTGTAAAGTTCTATGGTACCCACACACGTGGGGGAAACACATCAAGAGCTTCCCAGCTGCACTCTATGATCTTTTCCATTCTTTGCAGGCTATCTCATAGGGCACATTTCCTGTTACAAAGCCCAGCCAAGAGCGGGGATCTTAGCCCAGCCTGGCCTTGGGGGTTGGAATGTATCAGCCAACACAATTGCAGTGTAAAAGTGTCCAATTGGTGGGAACAGGGATCACCTGGTGAGAATTCAAGCTTACAGATGAGGTGAGTTCAGCTCTTTCCATAGTAGCCAAACCCTTGCTCCAGTGGATCCAATTCAAGATCCTCGTCTTCACGTTCAAATCCCTTAACTACTTCACCCCCACACCTCTGCAATCTCCTGCAATCCTATCAACACACCCCTTCCCTCAACGAATGAACTTGTACTGTTGTGTGCAATTGGCTGCTGCATTTCCCCACAAAATAGTCATTTCACTTTACAGTATATTCTGTGAAGTGCTTTGAGACTTCACAATGACATGATAAAGCGCTATATCAAATACAATAATTATTATCATATTCATGTCCTGATTTACCCAACTATCGGCAGCCTAGCCTTAACCCATCTTCTGTTGCTCTCTGGAAATCCATTCTGGAGACCCTCTGATTGCCTACCCCCCCTTACCACTTTTAAAGCCTGCCTCAGGACTTTCACCATGCTTTCGGTCATCTTCCCCCAACCTCCCTTCCCCCACCCATCCTCTTTGGCATGGGTGCCCAGCCAGTTGTAGGATGCACGCTGAGGTGTGAAAGGCCTGAATGTAAGACTATTTCTCAGAGTCAGCCCAACTCCTGTTCGGCTCCACTCAGACTCAGTCCTTTCTACACATTCTGCCATGATTTTCCCCCTCCCCACCCATCTATCTCACCTCACTCTGCCTTGTTTCTCCCTCACAATTTACTTTGCCATGATTTCCCTTCTCTCTCCCCCACCCTCCCGGGTCTACTCACTCCATCCTGATTTCTCTCCTATCTCCAGTAGATGTGCATGATCATTGGGTAAAGGCAAGCTGCCTCCTATTAATTGGGATGGACATCATAGTTAAATAGCCCAGTGACGCAGCCAGAATCACATTCTGACGACTTTTGTCAATGGACCCAGGCAATTGAGCAACAGAGAGCTGCTGGCACAAGAGGAATCATCATCTCAGAGCCTGATTCACCATCTTCAGAGTAAGTGGGAGGAGAAACATCTGTAATTACTCTTTACCATCCTCTGGGTTATTTCAATATATTTGTTTGAACCGTGAATGATGGTGTTGCAAAAGAAACCATACTCTACCAAATTTACCATGCAAATGAAATAACAATCCCACTCTTTCCCCTCCACCCACCCCAGATGATGGTCATTCGCTTCATGGCTGTTTGTGGGAAATTTGCTATGTGCAATTTGGCTACCGTGGCCGCCTTGCAAAATACACAGCCACTGCACTTTATAGTAGGGTGACCATATGTCCCTGATTTCCGGGGACAGGCCCCAGATGAGATATTGTGTCTCTAGCCAAATATGCCCTGTCTTGAGTTGAGCAACAAACCAAGTAATAACATTCCAAGCCAGATCACTTATCAGAGAAATACGGCAGTTAATCCCTTACTGCCAGCATCAGGAGTTGTGGTGAGTTCAATTTTTTTATATGAGCCCCAGATTTGGTTTACAAAAGAAAAAAAATTTACTCAGTCAATCTGCGACTGTTTGTGGGACACTGCTGTGTGTGGTTGCTGCCACGTTTCACACACAGAATGCACAGTCTCAATTCACTTTGCAGCATATTTCGTGAAGTGCTTTGAGACTTCTCGAAGATGTGATACGGAGCTAAATCAAATGCAAGGTTATTATTAAAATAAGGTCACCTTCTTTACAGTAAATCCTGTGAAGTGCTTTGAGATGTGCTCCCGAAGTTAAACATGTCACATCAGAAGCAGGGATTATTCTAATTAGCTGACAGACCGTGAGAAATGTTGCTGAGTTAGTTTAGTAACCATATCGCTCATTGATTTAAATTCAGCTTCCTCACCACAGTGAGTTCAATAACAACCCTGCAACAATAGCCCCGACAATGCTTTTCAGCACTCACTGTTTGAAGAAAGGTATGACAGGATGAAAAATAGATTTTAATAGTTAATCATTGCTCTCCTAAACTGTTGGGAGAAGCCCTTCTTTAAAACGAGACAAGGTAAAAGCAGAGAGAGTTACGAAACTTCCATACATTTTCAGTAATACCGTTTGACTGAATGTAATTAGATTCCACAAATAGTCATCTCTTTCAACGTTTGCCCATAAAATACATAGTCACTACACCTCACAGTAAAAACCCTGCCAAACGCTTTGAGATGACAATAATAATCCTTGCATTTGATATATTTGATATTGATTGTCATGTTGTCAAGTTATCTCAAAGCGCTTCACAGCATTTTACTGTGAATCACGGTGTATTTGCAGAGGAATTCGGAAGCCAATTTGCACATGGTAAATGGCCCAGACAAACAGCCATGAAGCGAGTGATGATATGTGAAAAGAAGCAAAAATATATATGATATATGAACCGCAAAGATAATGATTATTATTTGTGCAAAGGTTCTGTTCCTGTCCTTCAAATGCATTTTATGCCTGTTTGTTTGTGTCTGTCTGTGTGTTATGTGTGTGGGCAATTTTGAAGCAAAATTCAAACACTGAAATGAATGTGTTAAATTTTTTTGGCAGTTTGGCAATGATTCAGTGATGCCTTTCTAAACAAACATTAACAGTACAAATAGAGCTCAACAGATTACTTCAGTACATTAGCTCCTGCACTGAGCGCCTGGGTGACTTAAGTAGCCGTGTACAGTATCACTATAACTGTGTTTTAATAAGTAAGCTGTTTTTTACGCAAACACACCACTCGGCATCTAACTGGTCTGCCTGGAAGCGTGTTTGTTCACTTTAACCACACGAGGATGTTCTTATCTAGCTGCTGCCTAAAGCTGAACTGCGTGGGGAAGCAGATGGTGCAGGCACGAGAGTATGTGACTCAGGCAATAAATAGGAAGAGTTATGCAGTAGAGAAGTTTCGGAAGAGAAGTTGCGCACATGAGATGTCTCTGCTCATGGACATAAATGTACTTCAGGAGCACTATGACTCCATTCGGAAGAGGCAGAGAGAACAGCATTGCATTACTTTTAGATCAGGTAAGTTGACACTTCTGTAAATAAACTGAAAGCTGGTTACACTCACCGACGGGTTACATTAGATGCAGAGGTTTGTTTTTTGGCAACGGTTAGACTTTGGGTTTGCATGCACGGAAAAGGGTGTTTCTCTATGTAAAAAGAGATGTTATTTAATTTGCTTCTTTGTTATTTCTACTGTATGAAATTGGCTGTCGCATTTCACCCACAAAATATCCAGTCAATTCACTTTACAGGATATTGTGTGAAGCTCTTTGAAACGTCTCAATTGCAATGAGTCCTGTAGCTCATTGGTTAGAGCACTCGCCTCGCAAGCGAGAGACGTGGGTTCAATTCACAGTAGGGCGAATTGTTGGGCAAGTTACCTTACTCCATACGCCTCTGTTTTCCTAGCAGTAAGTACAAACCCGGTTGTTAATCAATAGGTGGATCACATTTCCAGGGGGAATAATTGCTTCAAAAAAATAATACTAATAAATTTGTCACTCAATTCATGACTGAGCGCCTGGGAACCCAGAGGATGGTGGTACAGGGAATATCATTAGACTGGGAAAATGTTACCAGTGGAGTCCCACAAGGGTCTGTTTTGGTACCTTTCTTGTTAACTATTTTTATAAATGATCTGGAACTAGGAGTCGCAAGCACAGTGGCTAAATTTGCAGATGACACCAAGCTAATGAAGGTGATAGATTGCAAAGCTGAACAAGATAGGTTACAGGACAATTTGAACATATTTATTTCCACTGGTGCATGTGTCGGTAACCAGAAGACACCGATTTAAAATAGTTGTTAAAAGAAACAAAGGGGCGGTGAGGAGAAATTTTTTCACACAGCGATTTGTTGTCTGGACGAGAGACAACTTTCTTCAGCTCAATGCGCGTAAAACTGAGGCCCTCCTGATTGGTTCGCGTTAGCGCCTCCGCACCTCAGGCGTTGACAGCATCAGCATCCAACGCTGCACTCTCCACCTCTCAAAGCCAATCAGGAACCTCGGGGTTCTGTTCGACCCTGAGCTGTCCTTTCTTCCTCATATCTGCGCCACAACTGGCACCGCCTTCCATCACCTCCGAAACATTGCCAGACTACGGCACTATCTCACCCCTCACGCTGCTGAAACTCTGGTCCACGCCTTTATCACCTCAAGGCTGGACTATGGGAACTCTCTCCTCGTCGGCCTTCCCGGCACCTCCCTCCACAAGCTGCAGGTCATTCAGAACTCTGCAGCTCGTGTACTGTCCCGCACCAGGCTTCGGGACCACATCACTCCCACCCTCGCTCGCCTCCACTGGCTCCCCATCCCCCAGAGGATCGAATTCAAGATCCTCATCCTCACCTACAAGGCCATTCACGGCATTGCTCCCCCCTACCTCTCCGACCTACTATCCCCCTACCTACCCGCCCATACCCTCCGTTCCTCTGGCTCCGGTCTGCTTCACATCCCCCGCCCCAACCGCCCTCCCATCGGTGGCCGGGCCTTCAGCCTCTCAGCCCCTCGGCTCTGGAACTCTATCCCCCAGTGCCTTCGCCGCCTCCTCCCTTTCCTCCTTCAAGGCCGGTCTCAAGACCTTTCTCTTTGACCGTGCCTTCAGCTCCCCTCTCGACTCTCTACCCCCTCCTCGCTCCCTCCCTTCCCTCCCCTCACCCTGACCATTTCCCCCCTACTCGGGTCATGACCCAACTGTACAGCTCCTTGGGACGTCCTCCCAACGTGAAAGGCGCTCTATAAATGGAATCTTGTTGTTGTTGTTGTTCGTATCTGGAATGCATTACCTGAAACGATAGTGGAAGCTGATTCAATAACAGCTTTTATGAGAGGAGTAGATAATTATTTGGGGAGAAAAGTTTGCAAGGGCTATGGGGTGAGAGCGGGGGAGTGGGATTGAAGCGATAGCTCTTTTCAAAGAGTTGGCACAGACATGATGGGTCAAATGGCCTCCTTCTGTACTGTATAATTCTATGATTCTATGACTTGGGAATTGGGCAGATCGGTGGCAGATGAAATTCAATGTGGAGAAAAGTACTTCACATGGGGACAAAAAATCCAGGAAGGGACTATTATTTGAATGGAAGTAAAATAATATGTACAGAAAATGAAAAGGACTTGGTGAGACCGTACTTAGGAGTACTGTGTACAGTTTTGGTCACTGCAATACAAAAAGGATATTGGAGAAATTGAGAGGATATAGAGGAGGGCAACCAAAATGATTGAGGGAATGGAGTGACTGGACTATGAGGAGCAACTAAGCAAATTGGGCATGTTCACACTGGAAAAGAGAAGATTGAGAGGTGACATGATCGCTGTCTTTAAGATTCTAAAGGGGTTAGACATTGTAGATCATAACAGGCTGTTTGAAGTAGTCCAGAATAGTAAAACCAGAGGACCCAGCGTGCAATTGAAAGGGGGTAAATTCAGAACGGAGGTATGGAAACACTATTTCAGTGAGCGAATAGTGAACCTGTGGAACAGGCTCCCTCGGGAGATGGTTGAAGCATGAAATGTTGATCTTTTCAAACACGGATCAGATAGTTTTCTTTTAGGAAATAACATTATGGGATATATTACAAAGGTAGTTTGGGACATATGTGCATAAGACAGACAGTTAGGTGGAAGGCGAACTAGATGGACCACAGTCTTTTTTTAGTCTAGCATTTCTTATATTCTTATATAAGGGCATAGGTAATAATCCTTGTATTTGATATCGTGCCTTATCATGTCTTCAAGACGTCTCAAAGCACTTCACAAAACATACTGTAAAGTGGAGTGTGTGTGTATCTTGTGGGCGAAACAAAATATAAATGTTGTATTTCATTTTTTAACTTATAAGCATAAACACATACCCTACTATGACGTGGGACTCACCTGCCTGTCAACAAATGCACGAAAGTGGTGCATCCTTCAAAGATAAGAGCAATGTGTGTGTAAGGAGGTTGGGACAGAGTCAGATGCCCTCATTTCCAGAGGAGCAATGGCAAACTGCAAAACTTACTTCCGTGCTCCACACCTCCAACTGGTGGAACCAGTGCTCAATGGGCAGGGTCATGCATTCAAACTGCGGACAGGATGATAGTAGCAATGCCCTCACGCATTTCATGCTGAGCTGTATTGCCCACCAGAAAGCTCATGGGGAGTTCTTGGTACCTGCCTTCCACAGAGTGAGGGCTCAAACCTGCGCTTGTCGGATGTCAAATAACCAAGAGATTACTATCCTTCTTCATGTGAGGAAGCAAGTAGAGTCTCCTTGGAGCTGAACTGACTCTTAAGGTGACTCGCTTGACAACGGAATGTCAAAATCAAGTCAATACTCTGATACTCTCGGTTGTCCGGTTCCTGAACCAGGTGGGTCCGACCACAGTGCTCTAGGGCACCACACAGCCAGGTTGGTTCATTGGTAGGACCTGGAAGGGCAGACCAGTCAATGGAGGCAGGGAATCCTCCTTAGCTCCTGTTAACCCTGCAAGCCAGAGCCCAAATCGGTAGGGTGGTTCTACCTGGACAAACAAATGGAAGCTTGCCAGACAGTGCTTTCAATGACAAACTAAGCTGATTTCCCTGGATAAACTCCAGCAGTTACCCAACATGCACTCTGTGCCTAATACTCTATGAGTTTAGGTAAGCGCGGTGCGTCCCTCCAAGGAGTGTGCGCATTCCACAAATGGGAATTTCCCATATAATAATAATAATAATCCTTGCATTTGATATAGCGCTTTTCACGTCGGGGGGGACGTCCCAAAGCGCTTCACAGAACACACTGTAAAGTGAATTGACTGTATATTTGTGGGCGAACACGGCAGCCAATTGCGCACAGCAATATCCCACAAACAGTCGTAGATTGAAAATGACCAATTTATTATTGTTTTTTTTGAGGGATTATTATTAGGTGTGTGGAGTAAGGAAACTTGCCCAAGGTTTCGCCCTCTGTCTGGAATTTAACTCAGGTCTCTCACTTGCAAAGCGAGTGCTCTAACCACTGAGCTACAGGACTCCACATTTAGGTGGACGTATATGGAACTCTCAGTCTGGTTGGATAGCTTTAACCACGGTGATGGGTTTCAGCCATCACCATCCACCATTGGGTGTCAGACACCTAACTGGCCAAAACAATTTACATTAGTGATGTTGTCATAGCAATTGTGGCTCAGTCAGCAGCACTTTCGCGTCTGTCAGAAGTTATGGGTTCATGCCTCACTTTAGATCTTTGAACTCAGTCTTGGCTGACATTCTATTTGATGGTGCAGTGCTGGGAGTGTGTTACATTGTCAGAGGTGCTGTCCTTCAGATGAGACGTTAAACCAAGGTCCTAACTACCTGTTCAGGTGGATGTGAAAAATCCCATGGCACTATTTGAAAAAGTGAAGACAGTTTCTCCCAGTGTCCTGGCCAACAATCCCCCTGATAAAATTGATTATTCGCTTCATGGCCGTTTGTGGGTGCAATTTGGCTGCCGTGTTCACCTATAAAATACAGTCACTGCACTTTACAGTAAATCTTGTGAAGTGCTTTGAGACATCTCAACAACCTGATAGGGCTCTGTGTCAAATATAAGGATTATTATTCCCTCAATCTTTCCACTTCACCCCACTTTATCTTTAAATCTCACTTAAAAATTTGCCTCTTCAACATTCCTATGCTCACATTTCCCTTCTTACTTGCTCAGTGTCGAACCCCACCACTCTGCAGCACTCCAAGATGCTATGCTGCATGAAGGACATTATATAAATTGTATTATTAAGGAAGAAACGCTGCAAGCTTTATCTTATCTCAACAGAACATAATATAGAAAGGTAACCATTTGTACCCATAGTCAATGCTTTACATCAGCCAATACAATTTATGTAAAGCTATGTAAATATTTGTCTTGTGAGATGGATTACTGTGGAAAGACTGCAACCGAAGGGACTGGGTGGACCTATCCTGCTAAACTCGGCTTCAATCCAGTACAAACAGATGATGAAATTGAGACTTTTGAGAATGTTTGAGACGGGTGTTAGAGTGTGCACTTTGCAAAGAGCCTTTCACGTCTCAAAGCGCTAAACAAAAATGGAGTGGGAGTCCAAGCAGGATATAAATTAATAATAATATTTCTATTTGATGCACCTTTTCAAGTTGTTTCAAAATACTTCGGGATATACCAATAATAATAATAATTCTTGCATTTGATACAGCGCCTTATAACGATGTTGAAAGTTTCAATGTTCTTCACAAGATACATTGTAAGCTGTAATGACTGTGTATTTTGTGGGCGAACACAGTGGTTTTGCACTCAAAGCAGTAAATTTAAGATCTCTGTAGACCCCTCAGCACAATCTGGTACTGTACAATTTGCCTATGCTGTACAGCACATTCTGCTGGCATCATTCTGTTTCATTGGGGAACAGTACACTAAGCATTATCGGCTGCCAGGAATGGCAGGTCAGGTGCCTCTGACACATTCCCTTCATGTGTGACCATCCTAGGAGTTTGTCATTGTCAACTGGTGCATTTAACATTCTTATACCTAAATCTGAAAAACACTGTAAACAGATGGAGCCATTATAAGCAGCCTTCGCACATGCTCCGAATGTGTAGTTTTTTTTGGTCAGCCAGATGTCTGACACATGCAGAAACCTATCATGATACTTAAGAATATCCAAACCAGCTGAGAATTCCAGAAAACGTAACTCAAAACCTTGTTGTTTGATTTCAGTTAAAAGTAAACCAGCAAGTGGAGCCTTCCTGGACCTGCAAATCAAGACCGTGACCGTCAATTGCACAGTAAGGAAACAAAAGGCCTTTGTGGAGCAACTTCCAGTGAAGAGAGTCACACTCGAACTCCCAAAGAAGGATTATATGCAGGACAATTACACACCCTGGCGCACACACCTGGATCTTCACCGTGTGGTGCAAGCTCAGGATTGTAAGTGTCACAAGTTCCAAAGCAATGGTAAAGTAAAAGAAGCAAAGGAAAACAATGTAAATAGTAAGATTGGTCTTACAGGCGGTAACTTCCCACCAGACCAAAAAGTTTTTCCAGGCTCGCTTGACCATACAATACCAAATGGTGAAGCGACTGCGTACATGACCTTCAGGCCAGATGAATTGGAGAAGTCAAACCATTCTTTCAACAAGCATAACCATTGCGTACCCAAAATCAACAAGAGATATTCGTTGCCGAGCGAGAGGTCACACATATTGGCAAGTAAAGATGGACTGGTTACCAGAGCACCATCTAGCCTTAGACTGGATTATTACCCATTCCCTCAACTGAAACCTCCCAGGAAATCTGATGCCGCCAAGAGCCTCGGTTTATATGCTCAGCATTAAATCATTTTCACAAAAGTAGAATAAAACCCACAGAAACAAATTGTTCCTGTTTAGACACGTGTTTAGAAATGAAGTTCTTATTTTCCGGTTCCTTTGATTTCAAACTTTGTGTACTGTTGGAACAATGTTATTACTTGAAAACAATACCATCTTATGATTTATACAGCACCCATCACACAGGATAATCTCGGAACACTGCACAGTGGCGGGGCTGAGCGAGGGCAGGGGGAACAGAGATGACGGTCCACAGAAGCAATGGACAGAACTCTTTAATAATCCTGGTTTGGGAAGTGTGGGTTTTTCAGCTCAACAATGAAATTGAATTTTAAATTAAAATTTTAAATTTAATTGACTTTTTAATTTAAAATTGTCTGCCGGTTTCTGTGCACCAAATATATAGTCAATTCACTTTACATTATGTTCTGTGAAGCACTTTGAGACAGTTCTGCAGCGTTAAATATTATTTAATAAAATAATCCTTGCATTTGATATAAAGTACTATATCAAATGTTAGGATTATTTTATTATTATTAAAGTGAATGAATGGACAGATGAAGCAGGTTTCTGATCTACCTTGGGAAAGGTAGGATGGCAAGAAGTCCACTCCTCAGATCGTGCAAGGTTACAAAACAATCAGATAGTGATTTAACCTGAGCTGCTGTTAGGAGTAGAAGTTTGGTTTAATGCACAGAACAGGATCTCCAACCAGTCTTGTCATGTATTGAGTTTCACAGTCAGTGCTTTCAATGGTAAGCAATCCGGCTTTAGCTGGTTAAACTCCAGCATTTAAACCTCCTTTGCATACTCTGTCCCCAAGTCTTGGCTCTTACCAGCCTGATATTCTCCAGAATTAGGTAAGCAGGTTGAGTCCCTTCAGGGAGTGAGGGTGTGCATTCTATTCCGAAACCTTGGGCAAGTTTCCTTACTCCACACGCCTAATAATAATCCCTCCAAAACCAATCCCTCTGGCTCCGGTCTCCTCTACATCCCCCGCCCCAACCGCCCTACCATCGGTGGCCGGGCCTTCAGCCCGAGGCTCTGGAACTCCATCCCCCAGTGCCTTCGCCGCCTCCTCCCTTTCCTCCTTCAAGGCCGGTCTCAAGACCTTTCTCTTTGACCGAGCCTTCAGCTCCCCTCTCAACTCTCTACCCCCTCCTCGCTCCCTCCCTTCCCTCCCCTCACCCTGACCATTTCCCCCCTCCTCGCTCCCTCCCTTCCCTCCCCCTGACCATTTCCCCCAAAGCTCGGGTACAGCGCCTTGGGACGTCCTCCCGAAGTGAAAGGCGCTCTATAGATGGAATAATATATAATAATATAAATAATAATCCCTCCAAAAAAACAAAACAATCATTCCACATCTAATTAGGGTCATTTGTTAAGGTGACTTCCTTATAAGTAAGAAAATTCTGCATGTAGACAATCTGAGGTGACTGTGACATCTTTGCATACTTTATTCTTTGGGAAAGTTCACTCTTTTTTCCTGCGTTCCTGATTGTATGCTGCCTGTCTTCAGCAAAGACAGGAAGGTAATCCAAGTCAGTGACACATTAATGTTGTGCATCACCCAATGGGAACCCCACTTTACCTCCTGCCTGAGAGGGAGCAGGCTGGCACTGAAGTATTTTACACAATATTATCGTCGAAAGTCAGAAATACCTACTCGCTTTGTAGCCAAATCAACCCTGCAGCTTCCCATCATCCGCTTACCTTGCCAGCATCAACGTCTGACCTCCGCTGAATGCTATTGAAACCTACTCAATCAGGACTAAGCACAGTGCAGTAAAGGACAGTGTGAGAGGCTGCATTTTCCACTCCGACGCTTGGCTCTTAGCTCCTAGCTGTGGGATAGGCATTTGGAAGGTCCAACTGTCTTCACCCAGATGAAAGGGTGCAACGAATGCTGTTAGTAGTTTTATGCTCAATGCCAAATGGTCAGTGAGGTAACTCGTTAGCCATACACAACAACTTGCACTTTTCACACAGGGTAGTGTCCCAGAGGGCTTGAACAGCATACACCAGCAATGCAAATTCCAATTATAGAATTTGATATTAGATGTATAGATATATATTGGAGACCTAGTACTTGTTAGGCAGAATATAAAATCAATAAAATACAAATTTATTTTACATAGCGCCTTTCATATCAGGAGGATGTCTCAATGTGGTGAAATTACACAAGACCTGGAGACATTATTAAGCAGTGTGCTCTTGGTGCTTGGAAGCACATCTCACAATAGTGTATTGGTCAGAGTACTCACCTTGCAAATGAGAGGACCTGGGTTCCATCCCAGGCAGGATGAAACCTTTGACAAGTTTCCTTACACCACATGCCTCTGCAACCCTAGCAGTAAGTAAGAACCTGCTTTAGTCGATTGACGAATCACTTTCTGGGGGTAATAATCCCTTCAAAAAAAAAAATTTGGTCTCTCAATCCATGACTGTTTGTGGGACACTGCTGTGTGCAATTGGCTGCCACATTTTACCCACAAAATATACAGTCAATTCACTTTACAGTATATTCTGTGAAGTGCTTTGAGACGTCTCAAAAGCGCTATATCAAATGGAAGGTTTAATTATGTGTGATGGACGATCCATTGGCTGGGGATTCTGGAAGGGCAGGTCAAATGAACCTTCTTCATCGGAACCACTCTTGTGATCTGTATTTCTATTTTATGAAGAAAAATTAAAGGACTGGAAAAAATTAATGCAATCTTACAGTGCAATATATTAATATGGAACAACATAGTTTTTCCACAGAATGCAACAACAAATTATAATTGTACAGTGCCTTTCACAGCGGGAGGATGTCCCAAAACACAGGACAGTCAGGGATTTGGACCTGAGCTGGGGGTTGGGATCAGGAGAGGGCAGGGAGGGTGGGTATAGGAGGATAACCGAAGATATGGTTGTAGCTATGTTTGGGAGGTGTGGGTCACCCCACCACTACAACAGTTGGGGAGGCGGTGGGTGGAAAGCATAGCCGGGGGAAGGGTTTTGTTGAGGGGGATAGGGTCATCGGGGGACTGCCGTATTTTTGTGAGCCCTAGGATGTGAAATGCTCATCCAGGATGTGGTCATGGATGGTGAGGGCATTGTTTGAGTGCGAGCAGATGTTTTGGTGGCTGATGTGGGTAGGGGTGCTGATAGGAGATGGTGGAGGGGATTGGGGGGTTGCAGATTGTGGGAGCAAAACAACCATGGGGTTTGAGTTGGGAGGAGAGTTGGGAAGGGTGTGGATGAGGGAAGGGGCCTTCTGGAGGCTGCTGTTGTTCATTTGATGATACTGTTAATACGAGGTAAGAATACTGCGCTAAGGACATGCAGCACCACCTGCTGCTATCACTGCAGATTGCAACTCTCTATATTTTACTGAGAAGTCAACTCTGGTTTAACTTATCACTAGCACTTAAACCAGAGTGGTCCAACCTTTTGGCTGCTGAGGGTCTGTTGCTTTATTTGAGAAATGTCCGTGAGCTGCATAAGCAACATTTATGGATTACTGGGAAGACATCACTGCCCCCAATTCCTCACTGAGCCTCACCAGACCAGCGGGCTAACCATGGCTCGCTGAACACTCCTGTCCGCTCCGAGTCTCATCGTGCGCACATTAGTTACCACAATTAACCCAAGCTGCTTCCCCAAGATGTTCCCGACCCCATCCCCTTCCCTCTACTACCCCCGCTCAACCCTCCTCTCCCTCCGCCTGTCCTGACTCCTATCCCTCCTTGACTCCCCCACGGCCTCCCTCTGCTCCTCCCTTCACATTCTCCGTCGTGCCCACCGTGGTAGACGCCATCGGCTGTCCAACAGCACCCATCCTGACTGCCCCTTCACCCACTCTTGCTGCAAGGCCCACCAGCCCTCACCCACAGGAACCAACCTTTCCTCCCTCACCCACATCCCCATCCAACCCATCTGTCCACCCCCTCCCCCCCACCTCATCTCCCCCACACTCCCACCAGTAACTGTCCCCTCTGCCATCGGTCTGCAGAATATCCGATCACTAACTAACAAGTCCCTTACAAACCATGACCTCACCATCCAGGAAAACATTGACATCCTCACCCTCAATGAAACCTGGGTCACCCCAGGCGACACCTTCCCACGAGTCGAGGCCACACCTCCAGGTTACACCTTTCACCAAACCCCACGGCCAATCGCCATGGCAGTGGTGTGGCTCTCATCTCCCGGTCCCCCCTCAGCCTTTCCCCTTATTCCTCCGGACCTTCCCCTCTTTTGAGCACCTTACCCTCTACCACCCCTCCAGGCTTTCCCTCAAAAAACATCCTTGTTTACTGCCCCCCCAACCTTCCCCCACCTTCCTCTCGGACATCTCCACCCTCCTATCTTCCTTCTCCCTCTGCTCTGAACACCTCCTAATCTTAGGTGACTTCAACCTCCACTTCCCCCCCTCCTGCTCTGTCTCTGCCGACTCCTGTCTTCCCTTAACCTCTCCCTCCTCATCCACTCCCCCATGACCATGGCTACCCTCTTGACCTGGTGATCACACGGGGCCTCACCGTCTCGGACATCACCATCATCGACAAAGTTACCTCGGACGACCACTTCATCATCCTCAACACCTCCGTACCCCTTCCCCTTTCTCAACCCTCTACCATCACATACCGTCCGTGGAAAAAATTTCCTCCCTCTCCACTGCCCTGGAATCATCTGAACACCTACACCTCTGGCCCTCCCTGACCGATCTCCCCTCCTCACTCTCTTCTCCACAACTCCCTCTCCTCCATTCTGGACTCCATTTTCCCCTTCACCTCCCGAACTGCCTCATACTCCCATAAGTCCCCCTGGTACACCAGCCATCTCCGTTCCCTCAAGGCACAAGTGTGAGCTGCTGAACGCGCCTGGACCAAATCCAAACTAACGGTCCATCGGCAGATCTAGCTTCACCACTACCGCTGCGCTCTTGCCTCCGCCAAATCCTCCTTCTACTCCAAGGTTATCTTGGAGGCAAAGGACAACCCCCGGCTTCTCTTTTCCAGGTGACATCATCCGCAGATATGGGGTCAACTTCCATATGTATGTGGATGATGCCCAACTCTATCTTTCTGCCTCCACCCTCAACTCCAGGACCACTGCTGTCCTGACAGACTGCCTGTCGGACATCAAGTCCTGGATGAGGGCAAATTTCCTACAGTTGAATGCGAACAAGACTAAGGCCCTCCTGATTGGCTTGCGCCAGCGTCTCTGCACCTCAGGCTCTGGCAGTATCAACCTCCATGGTTGCACACTCAACTCACCAAGCCATCAGGAACCTGGGTGTCTTGTTCGACCCTCAACTGTCTTTTCTTCCCCACATCCAAGCCATGACCCGCTCTGCCTTCTCTCACCTCCGTAACATCGCCCGACTCTGCCACTACCTCAGCCCTCAGGCCGCTGAAACTCTTGTTCATGCCTTCATCACCTCCAGGCTCGACTATGCAAATGCCGTTTGTCAGCCTTCCCAACTCCGCAGATAATCCAGAACTCTGCAGCCCGTGTCCTATCTTGCACCAAACTCCATGACCCCATTTCCCCCATTGTTGTCCGATTCCATTGGCTCCCTATCCTTCAGAGGATCCAGTTCAAGATCCTGGTCCTCACCTACAAAGCCTTCCATGGCCTCACCCCACCTTACCTCTGCGACCTCCTAACCCCCTACCAACCCTCCCTCTCCCTCCACTCAGCTGGCTCCAACCTGCTCCATGTCCCACGACCCACCCGCCCCACCATTGGCAGGAAAACCTTCAACCATTCTGCCCCCAACCTCTGGAATTCCATCCCCCAATCACTCCGCCTCGCCCCCTCCTTAGCCTCATTCAAGTCCCGCCTTAAAACTCTCCTCTTTGATCATGCCACTGGTCACCCCCCCCTTCCCCTCCCTTCTCCCCCACCTGACCCCAGCTCGGGTCTGAAATGCTGTACACCGTCCAGCGCCTTGGGACGTCCTCCTGACGTGAAAGGCGCTATACAAAAGAAATCTTGTTGTTGTTGTTCTTATGGAGGGGCTGGATGGGCCAGATGAAATGGAGTTGGGGTGGGGGGAACTTAAGTGTATGCTGCCAAAATCCCAGCCGCATTTATTTATGTATTTATTCATATGCCTAACTCGCCACTCCTGATAACTCGTCAGATAACTTGAGTTATCGGTTTACTGTAGTAAAATATAGAAAATATTTCATCAGATCATTTTTACTTCTAGAATATTTGGTAGTAGCAGGTGGCTTTTGTGAGCGTCACTCAGCATTTGAATGTCTCTGCAGACACCAGCAATCACTGCCGACCTTCTAATTATTCATCACTGCAAATAATAAAGTAGAAAAATAACAACCCTTACATTTGTTGTGGAGTCTTTCACATCAGGACATCTCAAAATGCTTTACAAGATATACTGAATAGTAGGGGTGGAGGCTCATTGGAATATAAACACCAGCACAAGCTTTCTTCTTTGGTCAGCTGGGTGTCTGACACATGCGGAAACCCATCACCATGTTTAACAGTTTCCAAACCAAACTGAGAAGTCCATGCATTCCACCTGCACATGGAAATCCCAGAGATAGATTGTTGGAATGGAATGCACACTCTCTTCCTGGAGGGGAATATCCTGCTAACCTAATTCTGGAAAGTATTAGGTGCAGGTTGCTAAGAGCCAAGTCTTGGGGACCCCAGAGTGCGCATTGGGAGTACTGCTGGAGTCTAACTAGCTAAAACCACATGGCTAGCCATTTATATTGCTGTCTGACAAGTTTTTCCACTACTTGTCCAGCTTGGACCACCCTACCTGTTAGGGCTTTGGCTTGCTCGGTTAACAGGAGCTGAGTGGGATGATTCCCTGCCTGCAGTGACTGGTCCGAGCACAGACAAGTTGGCCCAAATGGCCTGTTTCCGTGCTGTAATGTTATGTAAGCTATACAACGGCAAATGTTCAAAGCTTACCTGCAACAGGGCTGTGAAGCAAGGAATTGTTAAATGCTTAAATGAACACAGCATTGAAACCTTGTTTGCACTCCTGAATCAAATTATTTTTCGTTTTAATCTCACCTCCAGTAAATTATCAACTAAATTAATTTCAAAAGATGTCCATTGGAGGGGAGTTGGGGTGGGTGGGGGAGGTAACAAAGCAACTTGATTGCTTATCTGCAATAAGTGAAAACAAATACATCCTGCTTTAGAGAAATCAAATGAATGCGTACATCGCCCTAGTGTTCTTGTAAACAGTTGAAGTACACTGTAAGGGAATAAAGAACCTTTAAATTTTGAAGAATGAAAGGAAGATGTCTTGTGAAGTACAATGTTGTACCTGACAGCTTCGCTAATTTGGCTTTCCATGTGCTTTCCAAAACAGTGTCCATTATCAATATTCAATTCTTCTTCAAAAAAACTTTCTATCTTCTTAATAATAACCTTTGCATTTGATATAGTGCCTCAACGTATTACCCGACAGCTGTGCCAATTTAGCTTTCCATCTGATCCCAATACAGCATCCAGCAGGTTTTAATTATTCTTCAAAAATTCTATCTTATTATTAATGATAATAAATAACCCTTGCAGTTGACAGCATCTCATCACCTTGTAGTGACGTCTCAAAGCATATCACAGGATATACTGTGATGTGTAGTGACTGTGTAATCTGTGTAAAAAGTGACATTGAATGTTTGCATAGCGATGTCCTTGCCACAAAGTGAATGATTGATTTGATTTGTGAGGATATTTGGCCATCGCTCGACTGGCACCGGCCTTCTGCTCGTCCCTCGCACGCTCCGCCACACCATCGGAGTTCATGCTTTCAGCCACTGCGCCCAAAACTCTGGAACACTCTCCCTCAATCCCTCCGCCTTACCTCTTCTCTCCCCTCTTTTAAGTCCTGCCTGAAAACTTTCCTATACAACCGTGCTTATGGCCACCTCACCCCTCCCCCTGCCTCTGAGTCAGGCTCTGCCACTGTTAAGTGTTCTAAGACGCTACCGTGTGGAGAGCGCTATATAAGTGCAAGTTGTCGTTGTTGAAGGTACTGTATGAAGGAGTTCCAAAGGGTGGGGCAGAGAGGCTGAGGGTGGGGTGGCCCCAGGGGTGCCATGTGGAGCAGACCTGCTGAGCGGAGGGGCAGACAAGTTGATATGGGGTTAGCAGGTCATAGAGGAAGGAAGAAGGCCATGGAGGGCTTTGAAGGCGTGGACCAGGCAGGTGGGGCAGGACCACAAGACAGTCTCCGCCCCAAACAACCCCTCAGGAAACCTGATCAGCTCCTGACTGACAGAGAGACACTCACACACACACAACACCCAATCTTTAATGTCCACCTAAAGAGGCAGATGGGACCTCGGTTTGATACCTCATAAAAAGGGCAATCAATTTTGACAATGCAGCTAAGATTATACGAGTTCAAAGTCCTGATATGGGGCATAA
>NW_024704743.1:11693445-11838552 GCF_018977255.1 Callorhinchus milii
GTGTCAGTGTGGGTGTGTGTCAGTGTGGGTGTGTGTCTCAGTGTGAGTGTCAGTGTGGGTGTGTGTCTCAGTGTGGGTGTGTGTCTCAGTGTGGGTGTGTGTCTCAGTGTGAGTGTGGGTGTGTGTCTCAGTGTGAGTGTCAGTGTCGGTGTGTGTCTCAGTGTGAGTGTCAGTGTGGGTGTGTGTCTCAGTGTCGGTGTGTGTCTCAGTGTGTGTCTCAGTGTGAGTGTCAGTGTGGGTGTGTGTCTCAGTGTGAGTGTCAGTGTGGGTGTGTGTCTCAGTGTCGGTGTGTGTCTCAGTGTGGGTGTGTGTCTCAGTGTGAGTGTCAGTGTGGGTGTGTGTCTCAGTGTCAGTGTGGGTGTGTGTCTCAGTGTGAGTGTCAGTGTCGGTGTGTGTCTCAGTGTGAGTGTCAGTGTGGGTGTGTGTCTCAGTGTCGGTGTGTGTCTCAGTTGTGTGTCTCAGTGTGAGTGTCAGTGTGGGTGTGTGTCTCAGTGTGAGTGTCAGTGTGGGTGTGTGTCTCAGTGTGGGTGTGTGTCTCAGTGTCGGTGTGTGTCTCAGTGTGAGTGTCAGTGTCGGTGTGTGTCTCAGTGTCAGTGTCGGTGTGTGTCTCAGTGTCAGTGTCGGTGTGTGTCTCAGTGTCAGTGTCAGTGTCGGTGTGGGTGTGTGTCTCAGTGTCGGTGTGTGTCTCAGTGTGAGTGTCAGTGTGGGTGTGTGTCTCAGTGTCGGTGTGTGTCTCAGTGTGAGTGTCAGTGTCAGTGTGGGTGTGTGTCTCAGTGTCGGTGTGTGTCTCAGTGTGGTGAGTGCCCAATGCACTATTTGAAAAGAGAAGGGAGTTTCTCCCAATGTTCTGGTCAACAAACCCCAGATAAAATTGGTCATTCACTTGATAGCTGTTTACGGGATATTGCTATGCTCCTATTGGCTGCGGTGTTTGCCTGCAAATATACAGTCAATTCACTTTACTGTAAATTCTGTGAAGCGCTTTGAGATGTCTAGAAACTTGAAAAGCGCTATATCAAATGCATTATTATTATTATTTACACTTGCTCTTTAGATAATAATAATCCTTGCATTTGATAAAGCACCTTATTACATTTTCTAGACATCTCAAAGAGCTTCACAGAATATACTGTCAAGTGAATTGATTGTATATTTTCTGGGCAAAACGTGGCAGCCAATTGCACACAGCAGTGTCCCACAAACAGTCGTAGATTGAAGTGACCAATTTATTATTATTTTTATTGAAAGAATTATTATCCCTGGAAAAGCGATTTGCCAATCAACTAACAACCAGGTTCCTAGTTACTGCTAGGTAGAGGCGTGTGGAGTAAAGAAACTTGCACAAAATGTTGCCCTGCTGGGAATCAAACTCAGGTCTCTTGCTTGCGAGGCGAGCGCTCTAACTACTGAGCTATCGGACTCCACAATGCGGGAGTAATGGAGGATAGGAGAGTTACGAGTTAGAGGATGATTAATGCAACTAGTGTAAAGAAATCTTAAGTGGTTTCAATAGGAAACTGAATTGGACTTGGGTGGATGTGAAAGGCGTTATATTAAATGTGTTGTTGACACCTTGATTCAAATTCTGAACCAAGGTGTCAATCAAGATTTCTGAAATGGTTCAATTTCTGAATAGACAATTTCTGAATAGTATACAATAAATTTTATAATAATAATACAGTACATTCTGATGTGAAANTTTTTTCATAATATTTTTCATATATGATTTTCTATATTATTACTTGTAAATCTACTGTTAAGCTGCATCTCCATTCTGACCTTATACAAATGCTGAAGTACTTTTTAGCCTAACTTTGCATCGTTTTGAACAGTTGGAAAACTCTGCTCCTCCCCACCACTTTAAAAAAGTGCCTCTGGTAATGGGTACATTTTGTTTTGCTGATGAGAGTTGCTGTAGAATTGATTTTTAAATTTAATTTTTTTTGCTTCAGGAAAATGACTACTGAAGGACCACCAGAAAATGTAGTTCAAGACCAAGTTAGGTCACTTTTGGCAGATGGAAATGTTAAACTGTGGGAGCCTCCGTACACAACCAACAATCAAGCCGGAGCAGACCTGAAAGTAAGTGCCTTAGAGATAGCGACAAAGGGATTTATTGTCCAAATCCTAAACATGAAAGGCATTATACAAATGGAATTTGTTGTTGTAAGTGCTCTGGGATGCGACCCTGCATGAGGGGCACTATATAAATGCAAGTTGTTGGTTGTTAATAGAGAACTTAGGAGGAATTTCTTTGCATGGAGGATATTGAGAATGTAGAACTCGCTGCCCAAAGCAATGGTTGAAGCAGATAGTTTAGATACATTCAAGAGGAAGCTAGACTTTCACTGGAGAGGGAGAAGAGAACAGATAGGCCTGAGAAGAAGGAGTGGGTGGAGACTTGTGGAGCACCGGCACAGACTAGTTGACCCAATGGCCTTTTCCGTGTAAACTCTGGTGTATTTGACTTTACTCTTGAACTACTAATGTGGGATTCTTCATAGAATCATACAGCACAAAAAAAGGCCATTCGGCCCATCGAGTCCGTGCCGGCTCTTTAAAAAGAGCAATGAAATGTAAATCCCACTCCCCAGCCCTTTCCCCATAACCCTGCAAACCCGTCCTCCTCAAATACCCATCCACCGCGTTTTTAAAAGTAGTTACCGAATCGGCCTACGACCACCCTTTCAGGCAATGCGTTCCAGATTTGAACAACACGCTGCATGAAAACATTTCTTCTCACCTCCCCTTTGCTTCTTTTAGATACTATTTTAAATCTGTGACCTCGAGTCACCGACACACCCACCAGTGGAAACAGTTTTTCCCTTTCTAACCTATCAAATCCCCATATGATTTTGAAGACCTCTATTAGGTCTCCTCGTAACCTTCTCTGCTCCAATGAGAATAATCCCAGCCTCTCGTGCCTTTCCTCATAATCAAGGTCCCTCATTCCTGGTACCATCCTCGTAAATCTCCTCTGCATCCTTTCCAAGGATTCATTTACCTGCCCCCCCAGGTCTCTCTGTTCCTTCACCCCCCCTTATATTGCCTCCCATCATTCTTTCTACCAAAATGCGTTACATCGCATTTCTCCACATTGAAATTCATTTGCCACATGTCTGCCGATTGTACCATTCTTCCTGAACCAATGCGTGTTCCATTCGTCCGTTTCAGTTAGCTGGTGGGTTGTGCTCCTTGTAGCAATCTCGCACACATATCCCTGGTGCTGCTCCAGCAACAATATATTTGGATTATCTGACTGATGATGGATTTTCCAGTGCAGTGTCTTAATGTCACTCTGCAGCTTTATCAACAACAAATTACTTTTGTATATCGCCTTTCATGCCCGGAGGTTGTCCCAAGGTGCTGGACAGTAAAGGATTTGGACCCAAGCTGGGGGATGGGATCAGGAGGGGTGGAGGGCAGGGAGGTTAGGGGTTGGATAGTGACCGAAGGCACGGTCGAAGCAGAGAGTCTTGAAATCTGGCCTTGAAGGAGGCAAGGGAGGGAACAAAGCGAAGGAAAAAATATGTTGAGCTGTGGTAGTTGGCTCAGTTTACTTGAATGCAAGAAATGCCCTAGCGATCCATCCATCAGTGACTAGACAGCAAAGCTGTAAGATTAGCAAAGGGGAAGATTTGGAGAAATATTTTTTACACAGAGAATGTGGAATGCCCTGCCAGGCACAGCGGTCGAGGTGGAATCCATATTATAATAAATAATAATAATAATCCTTGCATTTGATATAGCGCTTTTCACGTCGGGAGGACGTCCCAAAGCGCTTCACAGAACACACTGTAAAGTGAATGACTGTATATTTGTGGGCGAACGTGGCAGCCAATTGCGCACAGCAATGTCCCACAAACAGTCGTAGATTGAAAATGACCAATTTATTATTGTTTTTGGTTTTGGAGGGATTATTATTAGGCTCTGTGTGGAGTAAGGAAACTTACCCAAGGTTTCGCCCTCTGCCTGGAATTGAACTCAGGTCTCTCGCTTGCAAAGCGAGTGCTCTTACCACTGAGCTACAGGACTCCACAAATAGTCCTTGCAATTGATATAGCGCCTTATCACATAGTTAAGACCCATCAATACGCTTCATGGAATATACTGTAAAGTGGATTGACTTGTGTGCGAAACTGAAAGTCTGAGAGATCCTAAGGTTAATTTCTGGTATGTGCAGAGTTATCTGATCTCAACTAAAATAGCTGTTAAGATGCAACCTTTGCAACTCATGCTATGGGGTGCTGGGGGAGGAGAGGAAAGCCAGGAATCCCATGCCCTGCTGGACAAAGTGCAAGTGTGTAGATATTGGGTGGATCAGATTTGCCTGTGCATTCGCATTTGAATGCAAATGCACAGGCAAATCTGGACCACTGGAACTCCATCCCAGAGCCCATCCTCCTCTGTCTCACCCAACCCTTGCCTCCTTGAAGGCTGGTCTCAAGACCTTCCTTTTGACCATGCCTTCAGTCATCCTCCCACCTTCACCCCACTTGCCCGCCACCCTTCTTGACTCTAACCCACAACTCGGGTTCAAATCCTTCATTCTCCAGCACCCCGGGACGTCCTCCCGATGTGAAAAGCGTTATATAAAAAATCAACCTGATGGTGTTGAATACCTGCCAGCACTTGCACATGAACTTCAACATGAGCAAAGTATCTGACAGAACTGATTTGCACCTGTACCCTAATAGAAGGAAAACAAAGCCAAAATCTTTCATAGAGTAGGGAAAAAAATCAATGGAAACAACAATTTATAGAATACTTTATGTAGGGTATTGTCTCCGATTCATTGTATGTGTGTGTTAGTTGGGGGGGAGTGCGTAGAAAATGTAAGAATGAGTAAGCTTGCATAACCTGATTGGCAAATGAGTCCTAGGAATTTACTGGACCTGCTTAAAAGTTTTTATTTATACAATGCTGTGTGCAAATTGGATGCCAAATTTGCCTACAAAATGCACAGTCATTATTTACAGTAAAATCCTGTGACTTTGAAATGCCTCAATATTGTGATTACCAAGCAAGGATGATTATCGTGAGTATTTGTGTCAATCTTGTAAAGAAACTATTTGATAAAGCCAGGCAGGATCGTTAGGAAATAATCATTGGTTGCTCTTTCTTTAAGGATTTGGCAGTGGTGTATTCTTCCCAACTGGGTGTTGGTAGAGAGATGGTGGAACGTGTCTTGGAGAGCTTGAGGTGTAATTCACTGCAAGGTCTCATTGCAAAGAAAGCCTTTGAGGACACTGGACTGGCGACAATACGAATCCATTATACAACTTGTGTAAGTACATCACTCTAGAACCTGTTTAACATTTGAATACAATATGTGGAGTCCTGTAGCGCAGTTGTTAACATGTTTGCTTCGCAAGTGAGATGACCCGGGTTCGAATTCCGGGTGGGGCAAAACCTTAGGCAAGTTTTCTTATTCCACATGTTTACCTAGCAGTAAATATCCCTGGTGCTGCTCCTGCAACAATGTATTTGGATTATTTGACTGATGATGGATTTTCCAGTGCATGTCTTAATGTCGCTTTACCAACAACAAATTACTTTTGTATATTGCCTTTCATGCCCGGAGGTTGTCCCAAGGTGCTGGACAGTAAAGGATTTGGACCCAAGCTGGGGGATGGGATCAGGAGGGGTGGAAGACAGGGAGGTTAGGGGTTGGATAGTGACCGAAGGCACGGTCGAAGCAGAGAGTCTTGAAATCTGGCCTTGAAGGAGGCAAGGGAGGGAACAAAGCGAAGGGAAAAATATGTTAAGCTGTGGTAGTTGGCTCAGTTTACTTGAATGCAGGAAATGCCCTAGCGATCCATCCATCAGTGACTAGACAGCAAAGCTGTAAGATTAGCAAAGGGGAAGATTTGGAGAAATATTTTTTACACAGAGAATGTGGGACATCCTTCCAACGTGAAAGGAGCTCTATAAATGGAATCTTGTTGTTGTTGTTGGAATGCCCTGCCAGGCACAGCGGTCGAGGTAGAATCCATATTATAATAAATAATAATAGTCCTTGCAATTGATATAGCGCCTTATCACAAAGTTGAGACGCATCAATTCGCTTCACGGAATATACTGTAAAGTGGATTGACTGTGTACTTGTGTGTGAAACTGAAAGTCTGAGAGATCCTAAGGTTAATTTCTGGTATGTGCAGAGTTATCTGATCTCAACTTGAGTAGCTGTTGAGATGCAACCTTTGCAACTCATGTTATGGGGTGCTGGGGGAGGAGAGGAAAGCCAGGAATCCCATGCCCTGCTGGACAAAGTGCAAGTGTGTAGATATTGAGTGTTTCGGACCTGAGCTGTGGGTCGGGGTTGGGAAGGGGGGAAGGAGGGTGAACGAAGGCACAGTCGAAGAAGAGGGTCTTGAGATGGGTCTTGAAGGAGGCAAGTGAGGGGGCAAGGTGGAGGGACCGGGGGATGGAGTTCCAGAGGATGGAGGCAGAGTGACTGAAAGCCTGCCCACCAATGTCTGCGTTGGAGGAGGATAGAGTGGTCAACGGTATTGAAGGCAGCAGAGAGGTCAAGGAGGACGAGGAGGCAGAGGGAGCCCTGTTTGCAGATGGACAAAATATAATTTGTTACTTTGACTAAAGCTGTTTCTGTGCTGTACAGAAACCCGATTGGAGGGGTTTGTGGAGGGAGAGGAAGGAGTGAAGTTGGGAAGCAACGACTAGTTCCAGAACCTTGGAAAGGAAAGGGAGGTTGGAGATGGGGCGGTAATTTGAGAGCAGAGATGGATTTAGGGAGGGTTTTTTAAGGATAGGAGTGATTGTGGCCATTTATAAAGGGATGGGAACGGTGCCAGTGGAGTAGGGAAGCAAGGAGGTGGAGTCGGGAAGTAAGGAGACGGGCAGGGATGGGGTCGAGTGAGCAGTTGGTGGGTTTCATGTGGGTTATAGTGGTGGTGAGAGAGGAGGGGGAAACAGGTTCAATAGTGTGGAGGGAGGGGTCGGTAGCAGCTGGGGTGTGAGGGGGAGATGGGAGGGGGTAGTAGATAGAAGGGCAGAGGCAGCTGATAGTTGTCCACATTTTGGAAAATAACCTTTTTAAGAAAGGCATCAAAATTATAAGGTGACTGATGCCGAGAGGTTTCAGTGATATCAAAACGCCTCTCAATCATATTTCAACAGTCACCAATGTGATTTGTGCCAAGTCCAACACAAACCTAATTCATTATTTTTGATTTGGTCAAATGCCTTTACTAGATATAGTGCTAGAATTGTAAGGTGATGAGAATTATGGACGTTGTCAGCCTTGCTCAGTTGGTAGCACTAGTCAGATGTTGTGAGTTCAAGACCCAAATCGAGACTTTGAGCTTAGGCTGACACTCCAGTGTGGAACTGAGAGCTACATTGTTGGAGGTGTTGACTTTCGAATGAGGCATCAAACAGAGTTTCCATCTCCCTATTCAGGTGGTCGTTAAAGATCTCACTTCACTATTTGAAAAGAGACTACACTTTAAAGTAGATTCTGTGAAGCGCTTTGAGATGTTCAGTAACGTAAATTAGATTTTTTTAAAAATCAACAAATTTAATAATCCTTAATAATCCTTGCATTTGATATCATCATCTTTACATTTGATATAGCACCTTATCACATCGTTAGGACGTCTCCAAGCGCTTCACAGAATATACTGTAAAGTGAATTGACTGCATATTTTGTGGACGAAAAGTTATCGTCTTGATTCAACCATAATTCAACACGAGCTAAAGGAACGATGAACATAAACTTAATCATAACTTGAAAAGATCTCTTCCTATTGTACAGGTATAACTTTTGTTGTACTTATAATACCAGTTCAAAACTGGTGAGAAATTATTGAGAAATTACATTGAAATGTCAATCACTCCACATTAGTTGTTTTAAGAGAGGAGGCTTTAATCATCCCATCAATCAGGATTGGGTTTGAACTCAGGTTGTACAGAACCAAAAATGTCCCTTTGGCTGGTCCAAAGTACACCAAAAGTCATCCTGCAAAGCTCTTGCCTCTTATACCACTCATTTAAATTTTTCGGCCATTCTCTCTAATCCTCTCTTGAATTTACTGCACTTCTGGCTCCACTGATTCCATGGGTCGTCTGTTCTATTAAGCGCTCTGGGACGGTTCCCTGCTTGAGGGGCGCTACATAAGTGCAAGTTGTTGTTATGGATTTGCTGCTTTATGTGGAAAATAATTTTGAAAATTGATGGTACAATCTTAAAAGGGTTCAAGGAACAGAGAGACCTGAGGGTTCATATAAGTAAATCTTTGAAGATGACAAGACAGGTAGATAAAGCTGTTAAAAAAGCATACGGGATACAGGTTTTATAAATAGGGGCACAGAATACAAAAGTCAAGAAGTTATGATGAACCTTTATCAAACACTGGTTAGGCCTCAGCGAGAGACTGGGTTCAGTTCTGGGCACCACACTTTAGGAAGGATGTCAAGGCATTGGAGAGGCTGCAAAGGAGATTTACCAGGATGGTACCAGGAATGAGGGACTTCAGTTATCAGGAGAAGCTAGGATTATTCTCCTTGGAGCAGAAAGGTTAAGAGAAGACTTAATAGAAGTTTTCAAAATAATGAGGGGATTTGATCGGATGAACAAGGAGAAACTGTTTCCACTGGCGGGTGGATTGGTAACACGAGAACACTGATTTAAAATAGTTGTTAAAAGAAACAGAGGGGA
Organism: Callorhinchus milii; assembly: GCF_018977255.1. NCBI lineage: Eukaryota > Metazoa > Chordata > Chondrichthyes > Chimaeriformes > Callorhinchidae > Callorhinchus > Callorhinchus milii. Next base: position 11,702,126 of record NW_024704743.1, read on the forward strand.
GGTGAGGAGAAATTTTTTCACACAGCAATTTTTCGGATCTGGAAGGCATTGCCTGAAAGGGTGGTGGAAACCGATTCGATAACAACTTTTACGAGCGAAGTAGATAATTGTTTGGGGAGGACAAGTTTGCAGGGCTATGGGGAGAGAGTGGGGAGTGGGATTGATTGGAGGCGGCACAGATATGATGGCCTCCTTCTGTGCTGTATAATTCTATGATAATTGCATTTGAATTGTTTGGCCTTCTGCCTCTGAACTTCAGTGCATCTCTCTTTTTCCTAGATTTTCTTCTATATTTCAATCCTAATAATGTATCTGTTAGTCCGGCTCAGTTGGGAGCACTCTTGTCTCAGAAAATCAGAAGGATTGGCCTCAAGCCCCGTGTTGGGACTTGGAATCTGGGCCAATATAAAAGTGTGGCCGCACTTTTTCTCGGAGTACGCTACAAACGTCCTCCTCTACTACAAGCATGCCAGAAATTCCCCCCTCCACGACTAACCTGTACACACAGTGTACTGGGCCCCGCTATACACCTTCACACATAGTGTGCTAGGCCCCGGGCCTCTTGGGAGCCAGTAGAACCTGGGAGACAGTGGAACCTGACAAGGACCTTAGACTATATGGGTTCCAAGCTGGGCAAATAGAAAAGTGCGGAAATATTTGCAATTAATTATGGGGCGTTTGAAAAACTATTGAGGGCTGATTGGGCAATTGAGAGACGCATTTTTTGAAACGACCCGGATTAAAACTATAGCCATATATTTCCTGAACATAGTTATGTTTAAGGTACAAAAAATGTTAATGTGAATAGTACAGCACTTACCAAGAATTTGTTGCAGGAGCTCAGTTTAGGCCATGAGTGCTGGGCAAAGCTAATTTCCTGCTTGCGCCACTTCCACGATCCCGACACTCCCCGCACTGAGCATGTGCGACTGGAGCCACTCCACCCACAGTAGCAACTTCGAGCAAATGCTTGTTTTTGGCCCAGCTTGGAACCCATATAATATAGACTGACAATCCTGGAGCTATGCAACTTGCATTTATATAGCACCCTTCACGTGGGGTAGCATTCCGGAGCGCTTGACAGTGGCGGAGTTTGACACTGAGAATGGGGAGGAGGACGGAGGTGACAGTAAGCATGATCAAAAAGAGGGATTTAAAAGTGGGGAGGGAGGGGGAAAGGCAGAGGGATAGAAGGAGAGACTTCCAGAGTTTCATGGCGTAGTGGCTGAAGGCCCTGCCACCGATGGTGGAGGGGACGAGGGACGAACAGGAGACTGGAGCCAGACAAGCGGAGGTATTGGTGGAGTTGGGGGTAAGCAGGTCGGATAGGATGGGAGGTGCGAGGGCATGAGGGATTTGAAAACAAATGAGAGGATCTTGAAATCGATCCATTCAGTAATTGGGAGCCAGTGGAATCTGGGAATGACTGGTGTGATGGAGATATGGATTTTATGCGGGTGAGAATCTGGGTGGCCAGGTTCTGAATTTTGTATGGTGGACCTGGGGAGACCAGCAAGGAGGGCATTCGAGTAGTCCAGTCCAGAAGTGTCAAAGGTGTGGATGAGGGTTTCAGCTACTACAATCCTACTTTCACCTACTAAGGCGGATGAGGGAATAGAGGAGGATGGTGTGGTGGACTGTGTCAAGCCTGGCGGAGAGGTCGAGGAGAACTAGGAGGCAAAGAGAGCCCTGGTCACAGAGAGCGCGGACGTCATTTGTTACTTTGATGAGTGCTGTCTCTGTGCTGTGGGCAGGGCAGAAACCAGACTGGAGGGGTTTGAGTAGGGAATGGAAGGAGAGGTGGGAGTGAAGTTGATTTGCATCAACGCTTCATCTGGCTGATGATGGGGGAAAGGGAGGCGGGAGAGATGGGGCCAAAGGAGTGTAGGATGTGTGCCGTGCTAGGTGGAGAGGGTGGTGTGGGAGGCATTGGGGTGGGTGAGATGGGGGGAGGAAGAGGCAACAACCAGGCGGATGTTGTCCATCTTGGAGTTAAAAAAGTCCACTTGGCATCTGAAGTGAGCAGATAATGATAATTAAGGTCCTGTCAGTCTGTCTAGGTGGATATTAAAGATCCCGTTACACTATTTAATGAGAAGGGAATTTCTCCTGGTGTCATGGCCCTCACTCCATCGCTGTTTGTGGGACACTGCTGTGGGCATATTGCCTTTTTTTTATATAATCTTAAATGCTTCATTTACATTTCCCTTGAGGCTTCTCTTTAATGTGAACATTCCTGGCTATTATCACCTGTCCTCCATGATATCCATGTTTTACACAGATATTGTGTGAAATGGTCCATTATTTGTTCACTAAAGATGGTTGCATCTGTTCAATCAATCACATTGGTATTTGTTGCATTTCAGGATAAGAGAAAAGAAAAAATAAAGCTGTTGATTACATTAAATGCTTCAGCCAGAGAACTGGGGACTGAGTAAGTACTATCTGATTTACTTAAAAATACCCTTCGCTGCACTTGGCAATTACCTGTGAACTGCTTTGGAGACATTTCAACATTATAGGGGCTATATCAAATGTAAAGGTTATTATTTGTGCTTAATTGTGTAGAATTTACCTTATTAAATGATGACAATCCTTGGCATTTGATATAGCATCTTTTACGATGGGTAGCTAGGATATACTGTAAAGTGTAGTGATTGTATTATTAGTGTATTAGCCTGGCTTAGTTGGTAGAGCTCTCGCCTCTAAGTAAGAAGGTTGTGGGTCCAAACCCATGTTGGGACTTGGCACTCGTATAATATAAGATGACACTGTAGTGCTGGGGTTGCGTTGCATTGTAGGAGATGCTGTCCTTCGGATGAGCAGTTAAACTGCGTGTTCAGGTGGAAGGTAAAGCTCTCCTGGCACTATGCAAAAAGAGAAGGGAGTTTCTCCCGGTGTCCTGGCCATCATTTCCTTGAAATAAAATTGGTCACTTGCTTGTTTGCCTAATTCTGTAAAGTATTAGACTCAGGTTGGCAGGAGCCCAGGCTTGGGGACTCCAGGATGTGTGCTTGGGCTTGCTGGAGTCGAACCAGATAAAAAAACGCATAACTTGCCATTGATACATTGTCAAGCTTTCCCCACTGCTTGTCCATCTAGAACAACCCTACCCAATAGGGCTTTAACTAGCAGGGTTAACAGTAGCCGTGTGGGAGAATTCCCTGTGCCCAGTGATTGGTTTGCCCTTCCAAGTCCTGCTGATGACCCAGGCATCAGCAGTGTCCTGGAGTACTTCAGACCCACCTTGCTCAAGAACTGCCACAGAGGGGGCTGGCTCGATTCCAATATTCTGTTACCAGCCATGTCACTTTGGAGCCAGTTCAGCTTCAAGGAGAGCCCACGTGTAAACACTGGCACTGACAAATTGGGCCAAGTGGCCTGTCAGCGTACTGTACAATCTGTATATAAATCCAGTCTGATCTTTAATTGTTAACAGAATTGCAAGATTGACTGGAATGAGTGAAGGCCACATGAAACTCATCATGAACTCCAAAGTTCTTAAAATGGGTAAGTTGGATACACAGTTGGAATTTGGAGGTTTTACAGAATGTAAAGGCATTGTTACTTAATTGGGGTGTTTTAACTGATATCATCAAGATGAGGGACGTTAATGGCAACCAATGTTAACATTGAACAAGTATAGCATGTTCAATGCAGATATGAGCTGCCCTCGTACTGCCTGAACACCGTAACTTGCAGCAAGAAAAACGACTGTTATTTATATTGTGCCCTTCACATGAGAGAATTTCGAGACCATAGAATCATAGAATTATACAGCACAAAAGGAGGCAATTCGGCCCAATGTGTCTGTCTTGGCTCTTCGAAAAGAGATATCCAATCAATCCCACTCCCCCACTCTCTCCCCATAGCCCTGAAAACTTGTTTTCCCCAAATAATTATCTACTTCTCTCGTAAAAGTTGTTATCGAATCGGTTTCCAGCACCCTTTCAGCCAATGCCTTCCAGATCCGAATAATTGGCTGTGTGAAAAAAATTCTCCTCAACTCCCCTCTGTTTCTTTTAACAATTATTTTAAATCAGTGTCCTTGGGTTACCAACCCACCCGCCAGTGGAAGTAGTTCACCTTGTTCACCTGATCAAATCCTCTCAGAATTTTGAAAACATCTATTAAGTCTCCTCTTAAATCTTCTCCGCTCCAAGGAAAATAATCCTAGCTTCTCCTGATAACTGAAATCCCTCATTCCTGGTACCATCTTGGTAAATCTCCTTTGCACCCTATCCAATGCCTTGACATCCTTCCTATAGTGGTGCCCAGAACTGAACCCAGTCTCTAGCTGAGGCCTAACCAGTGTTTTATAAAGGTTCATCATAACTTCCTGACTTTTGTATTCTACGCCCCTATTTATAAAGCCTAGTATCCCGTATGCTTTTTTAACAGCTTTATCTACCTGTCCTGCCACCTTGAAAGATTTACTTATATGAACCCTCAGGTCTCTCTGTTCCTTCACCCCCTTTAAGATTGTACCATCAGCTTATATTGCCTCTCCTCATTCTGCCTCCGAAAAGGCATCACTTCGCATTTCCCCACATTAAACTCCATCTGCCACACATCTGCCCATTTTACCAGTCTAAGTCCTCTGCAGTGTGCTACTATCTTCCTCACTATTTACTACTTTTCCTAGCTTAGGGTCATCTGCAAACTTGGAAATTGTACTTCCTGTACCCAAGTCCAGATCATTTATATAGATCAGAAAGAGCAGTGGTCCCGATATCAATCTCTACCACTGCTCACTTCCCTCCAGTCAGAGAAACAATTGTTCATCACCACTCTCTGCTTTTTGTCTGCCAACCTGTTCTGTATCCATGCTGCCACTGTCCCTTTAATACCGTGGACTTCTATTTTGCTTACAAGTCTGGGTTAATAAAGGACAGCCAACATGGATTTGTTAAAGGCAAATCGTGTCTAACAAACCTGATAGATTTTTTGATGAAGTAACGGAGAGGGTGGATGAAGGTAGTGCAGTTGATATAGTTTATATGGATTTTCAAAAGGCGTTTGATAAAGTGCCACATAAAAGACTCCCGGATTATAGTCTCTAGAAGTTACCCCACTACTGATGTTAGGCTGACTTGCCTGTAGTTCTTGGATTTATCCTTCTGCCCCTTTTTGTACAGGGGAGTAATATTTGCAACCCTCCAGTCCTCTGACACCACTCCAGTGCTCAAGGAGGATTGAAAGATTGTGGACAGAACCTCCAGTAGTATTTCTACTCTTACTTCCCTCAGTAACCCAGGATGCATCCTGTCTGGACCGGATTACTTATCTACCTTGAGCGCCATCAACCTTTTTCATACCTCCTCTCAGTTTATTCTTATCTTACCCAATGTGTCTACTCTCTCCTCCAATACTCTGGCATTGGCTGCATCCTCTTCCTTTGTGAAGACAGATGCAAAATACTCATTCAGTAGTTTGCATTGTGGAGTCCTGTAGCTCAATGGTTAGAGCGCTCGCCTCGCAAGTGAGAGACCTGGGTTTGATTCCTGGTAGGGCAAAAACCTTGGGCAAGTTTCCTTACTCCACATGCCTGATAATAATCCCTCAAGGAAAAAAAAAACAATAAATTGGTCACTTCAATGCACGATTGTTTGTTGGACACTGCTGTGCTCAATTGGCTGCTCAATTCACTTCACAGTATATTCCGTGAAGCGCTTTGAGACGTCTAGAAGAGGTGAAAACGCTATATCAAATGCAAGGATTATTATTATTATCAGTACATCAGCCATGCCCTCTGCCTCCACAAGAAGATTTCTTCTTTGGTCCCTAATTGGCCCCATCCTACCTTTGACTAATCTTTTATTCTTTATATGCTTACTTAGAGTTCCATTTTATGTTGCCCGCTAATCTTTTCTCATACAATCTCTTTGCCCCTCTTATTTCCTTTTCCAGTTCTCCACTGTACTTTCTATATTCTATTTGATTATCTTCTGTATTTTGGACTTGACATTTATCATAAGCCTCCTTTTTCTGTTTTATTTTAATTCCAATTTCCTTAGTCATCCAGGGAGGCTTATGGGAATGTATTTGTTCTGTATCCGAACTATCCCCTCCTCGAAGGCTTCCCATTGCTCGTTAGCTGTTTTATCTGCCAATCTTTCTTTCCAGTCCACCTTGGCCAGGTCCCTATTTAACTCACTTAAATTAGTCCTCTTCCAACTGAGTATCTTTACTTTTGATTTTTCCTTGTCCCTTTCCATAAGTACTCTAAACCTAATGATGTTGTGATCACTGTTGTCCAGATGCTCTCCTACTGAAATCATTCCCCAGAACTAGATCCAGCACAGCTTCCTTCCTCGTTGGTCTGGTAATGTACTGATTCTGAAAGTTTTTCTGCATACATTTCAGGAATCCTTCCCCCTCCTTGCCCTTTACACTGTTATTTTGTCAGTCTTTGTTAGATAATTGAAGTCCCCCATTATCACTACTGGTCTTGCATTGTTCTGAAATCTGCTTGTAGATTTGCTCATCTATCTCCTTCCTACTATCTGGTGGTCTATAGTTTACACCTAACAAAGTAACAGCTCCTTTCCTGCTGCTTAACTCTAACCAAATAGATTCTGTTTTTGGACCCTCTAGCACATCGTCCCTCTCCAGGCCGTAACCGTGTCCTTAATCAATATTGCCAGCCCCCCACCTTTTTTTCCTTCCCTATCCCTCCTGAATACATTGTAGCCAGGAATATTCAGCTCCCATTCCTGCTCTTGTGTGAGCCAGGTCTCAGTTATTTCCACTACATGATAACCCCATGTGGCAACTTGAGCCTGCAGCTCACCGACCTTATTTGTCACATTCCATGCGCGCATTTCCACACATGCACTCCATGACTGACTTAGACTGCTCTGCATTTCTCCCCGTCTATTTCTTCCTTTTTCTGGACTACTCCTTATTACGTTGCTATTCATCTCTCAGTCTGCTATGTAACTTGTTTCTCCTCTCTGATGTTACATCCTGACATCAGTGGTAGAGAAAATTCTAGAGTCTTTAATTGGGGACGTCGTCGTGGGGCACTTAGAAAGTCATAATATGAATAGGCAGAGTCAACATGGTTTTATGAAAGGGAAATCATGTTTAACAAATCTTTTAGTTTTTTTTGAAGATTTAACTAGCAGGTTATATAGGGGGGAACCAGTGGATATAGTGTATTTGGATTTTCAGAAAGCATTCGACAAGGAGTCACATAAAAGTTTGTTACATAAGATTAGGGCTCATGGAATTAAGGTTAATACATTAGCATGGATTGAAGAGTGGTTAACAGGCAGAAAACAGAGAGTAGGGATAAACGGGTCCTTCTCAGATTGGCAGGTTGTGACTAGTGGAGTGCCGCAAGGATCAGTGCTTGGGTCTCAACTGTTTTACAGTCTACATCAAGGAAATAGAGCTTAATGTATCTAAAGTCGCGGATGATACAAAGCTAGGTGGGAAAGTAAGCTGTGAGGACACAAGGAGGATGCAAAGGGATATAGACAGGTTAAGTGAGTGGGCAAGAAGGTGGGAGATGGAGTACAATGTGGGGAAGTGTGAAGTTATTCACTTAAGTAGAAAAATAGAAAAGCAGATTATTTTATAGGAAGGGGGAGACTAGGTCGTGTTAGTATTCAGAGGGATTTAGATGTCCTTGTACACCAATCACAGAAAGTTAGTATACAGGTACAGCAAGCAATTAGAAAGGCTAATACAGGAGTGGGTAATTATTTTGGCTGGTGGGCCACTTCACAAGCTTTGGTAAGCTTCCCGGGCCACACACTTAATATAGATGCAAATGCTTAATAATAGCTCAAAATCAAGTCTTACACTTGTACATGCATAAAATAAAGTGTATATAATTGACATTCATTAAAATGAGGTTAAATAAAAACAACTAATTGAACAGACATTTATTTGATATTTATTCATTTATTCACATATTGATGAGAATGTGAGAAGCTCACTCAATGGAAAGAATGAAATCGCTGATGTGCGTTAACCAGACATTTGAAATCAGGCACCGTCTCCGTTGTTGCAATGTGGAGTACTACTGCAAGGTGGTCATCAGTCATCCCAGATCTATGTTTTGATTTATTGCATTTCACAGAAAATGTCTCCTTGCATGTTGATCCAAACAGCACAAGCATCCTCCGGGCATGAGCCTTTATTTTTTGAAAGGTATATTCATTAAGAGAGGTGTAAAAACTGGGATTGATTTGAATTGCTCCGCAAGCAATGGATCACATTGCAGGTCAAAAAGCTTGAGTTGGAGGTCAAATGGAGCTTTGTCAACATCAAATGAGAAAGGTGAAGAGACCAAAGAGAGGTCATTTTCGATCAAATTGAAATCCTGGAATTGGCGAGAAAATTCAGCATGTAAGTCAACTAGTGAAGAAGTATAATTTTTTTAGGCTTTGATCGCAAACAGTAATCTGCTGCAAAGTTGGAAAGTGGGCGAACTACCCGTTTCCTATCTGAAACGATAAAAGAAATAATTTTATCATAAATGACTTGACACTGCAATACAAGTTGTGCGCAAAGGTCCCCTTCCATTGCAGTTTTGAATTCAGTTCATTCATGTAGCCCATGATATCAATGGCAAATGCGAAATCAGAGAACCAATTCGCATCATTCAGCTGTGAGAAATCCGAATCTTTTTATTTCATGCCCAAAAATCAATCAATCTGTTCTCAGTTCCCCCACTCTTTACAAGACCTTTCCTAAACGAAGCCATCTTACATACTGTGATACAGAACATCCGTGTTTCTTTTGTTTCTTTGACTTGATCTTGAATTCTTTTCAGTAACCCAACATTTTTGCCTGTCAGATTTGAGCTTCCATCGGTGGTCCCGCATTCTCACCCTCACTTCGCTCCCCGATCACCCCAGTCCTTGCCAGATTGCACTGGCTGCCTATCCCAGAGAGGAAGGTTTCAAGATCCTCACCCTTGTATTCAAGTCCCTGCACTCCTCTGCACTTCCCTACCTCTCTGACCTCTCTCCTCAAAACAGTGCCCGTTGCCTTCGTTCCTCCGGGTCTGGCCTCCTCCTCGTCCCGCGAGTCCTCCGCTCCACCCTCGGTGACGTGCCTTCAGCCACTATGCCTTGAGGCTCTGGAACTGCCTTCCTCATTCCCTTCGTCTCGCTCCCTCCCTTCCCATTTTCAGGTCTCTGCTGAAGACCTTTCTTTTTGACCGCGCCTTTGGTCACCTTTCTCCCCCTCCCCCTAGCTCGGTCCCGGCCTCAGTTATTGTAAAGTGCTCTGAGACGCCGTCTGGCGTGGAAGGCACTATATAAATCCAAGTTGTTGTTGTCACATTCACCAATTTTTTCCACTCCACTCCTAATTTTAAGATACATTTATTTACTGCCTCCAAAAAGTCTTCTCCAGTTGTCGTATCTTTCATTGACTGCATCGATGCCAATTCTTCTGTGAGCTCAAAATGTTTGGTGATACCTCGAATAAAAATTACCAACTGGGCTGTGTCTTTGACATTACAACTCTCATCGAGTGCCTGTGAAAATCATGCAAAACTGCTTTTTTTTTATCTGCAGATATAGGTTCTCAGAGATATCCTCAACATGTCTCGCCAATAGTTCGCCTTGACAAGCTAATGTTCTTGAACTGTTTTTTCTTGTCTGGGCATAAAATCGAGACAGAGTCAACCATACATTCCTTTATAAATTCTCCTTCAGAGAATGGTTTGCTGTTCTTGGCGATTTTGTGTGCAATTACGTAACTCACTCTTGTAATCTTATCCTCGGACGCAAATTGTTTTGTGAAATTGCTTTGCTCTTTTTGCATTCGAATAACCATCTCATCAGCTTTCTTTCCTTTTTCTTTGGCAGAAACGTTCTTATATTTGCAAGCATGTTTGCTCTCAAAATGGCGATTCAAGTTGCAGTCTTTGAGCACTGCCACACTTTCTTTGCAAATTAGGCACACAGCTTTTCCACCCACACTGGTTTAAAAAAATATTTAGAAGTCCATTCTTTGTTGAATATTCGGCCTTCAGCGTCCACTTTCCGCTTCTTTGATAAACTCATTTCAAATTAACATCCTCTTCAGTGAAAAGTGTTGCCGCGTGCGCATGTTTGAAAATTTGCCGATCCGTACATTTCTGATGTCAGCCTGATTCAACACTTAAGGGAACGTGCGCACAACTAAGCAGTGTGATTGGCTGATGTTCCCGGTCTGATTCAAATGCGAAATTTGTGGAGAAAAAAACTTAACGACTTTAGCAATTAAAAATCAATGCTGTGATAAAAGTAAGAAACGTAAGGGACACATTTAAAACTGATCCTTTCTGGGACTGAACAAACTATAACTTTATTTATTGCTAGACACAATGACGGGCCAGGGAGAATCATTTGGCGGGCCAAATATGGCCCGCGGGCCGTATTTTGCCCACCACTGGGCTAATAGCATGTTAGCGTTTATTGCAAAGGGGTTAGAGTACAAGAGTAGGGAAGTCTTGCTGCAGTTGTATAGGGCCTTCGTGAGACGTCACTTAGAGTATTGTGTGCAGTTTTGGTCTCCTTATCCAAGAAAAGATATACTCGCTTCAGAGGGGGTGCAACGTAGGTTCACTAGGTTGGTTCCTGGGATGACCTACGAGGAGAGGTTGAGTAGACTAGGCCTATATTCTTTAAATTATAGAAGAATTAGAGGTGATCGTACAGAAACCTATAAGATTTTTAAGGGTCTTGACATGGTAGATAGTGTGAGACTGTTTCCCCGGTTGGAGAATCTAAAACTAGGGGTCATAGTCTCAGGATTAAAGGTCAGCCCTTTAGAACTGAGTTGAGAAAACATTTCTTCACTCAGAGGGTAGTGAATTTATGGAATTCTCTACCCCAAAAGGCTGTTGATGTTTAGTCATTGAACATATTTAAGTCTGAGATTGATAGATTTTTAAAAACTTAAGGGATATGGGGATAGGCCAGGCAAATGGAATTAGCTTAGAAGATCAGCCATGATCTTATTAAATCGCGGGGCAGGCTCAAGGGGCCGAATAGCCTTCTTCTGCTCCTATTTCTTATGTTCTTATCTTGATTCCCTTCCACCCTCGAAATTAGTTTAATCCCTTCCCCTCAGCACTAGTTAACCTCCCTGCGAGGACTTTGGTCCAAGCCCTGTTCAGGTGTAACCCATCCACCTTGTACAGATCCCACCTGCCCCAGAACTGATCCCAATGTTCCAGGAACCTAAAGCCCTCCTCGATACGGTCGACCACGCTATCCTACTCCACCGCTTGTCCTCCCACCTCAACCTTCAAGGCACTGTCCTTGAATGGTTTAGCTCTTACCTTTCCCACCGTCTTCACTTCGTCTCAACGAATGGCTTCTCCTCCACCCCCCGTACTGTCTCATGTGGTGTCCCTCAGGGCTCTGTCCTCGGTCCCCTCCTCTTCACCCTCTATATGCTCCCCCTTGGTGACATCATCCGCAAACATGGGGTTAACTTCCACATGTATGCGGATGACACCCAACTCTACCTTTCCTCCTCTACTCTCAACTCCACGACCACCGATGTCCTGACAGCCTGCCTGTCCGACATCGAGTCCTGGACGAGAGACAACTTTCTTCAGCTCAACGTGCGAAAAACCGAGGCCCTCCTGATTGGCTCACGTCAGCGCCTCCGCACCTCAGGCGCTGACACCATCAGCATCCAAGGCTGCACTCTCCACCTCTCAAAGCCAGTCAGGAACCTCGGGGTTTTGTTCGACCCTGAGCTGTCCTTTCTCCCTCACATCCGCACCACAACTGGCACCGCCTTCCATCACCTCCGGAATATCGCCAGATTACGGCACTACCTCACCCCTCACGCTGCTGAAACCCTGGTTCACGCCTTTGTCACCTCAAGGCTGGACTATGGGAACTCTCTCCTCGCCGGCCTTCCCGGCACCTCCCTCCACAAGCTGCAGGTCATTCAGAACTCTGCAGCTCGTGTACTGTCCCGCACCAGGCTTCGCGATCACATCACTCCCACCCTCGCTCGCCTCCACTGGCTCCCCATCCCCCAGAGGATTGATTTCAAGATCCTCATCCTCACCTACAAGGCCATTCACGGCCTTGCTCCCTCCTACCTCTCCAACCTACTATCCCCCTACCTACCTGCCCGTACCCTCCGTTCCTCTGGCTCCGGTCTGCTCCACGTCCCCCGCCCCAACCGCCCTACTATCGGTGGTCGGGCCTTCAGCCTCTCAGCCCCGAGGCTCTGGAACTCCATCCCCCAGTGCCTTCGCCTTGCTTCCTCCCTTTCCTCCTTCAAGGCCGGTCTCAAAACCTTTCTCTTTGACCGTGCCTTCAGCTCCCCTCTCGACTCTCTTCCTCCTCCTCGCTCCCTCCCTTCCCTCCCCTCACCCTGACCATTTCCCCCTCCTCTCTCCCTCCCTTCCCTCCCTCCCCTCACCCTGACCATTTCCCCCCTGCTCGGGTCATGACCCAACTGTGCAGCGCCTTGGGACGTCCTCCTGACGTGAAAGGCGCTCTATAAATGGAATCTTGTTGTTGTTGTTGTTGTTGTTCTGCACCATTTCTCCAGCCATGCATTCATGTGTTTGATCCTGCTGTTTTGATACTCACTTGCACGAGGTACTGCGAGTAATCCAGAAATCACCACCTTTGAAGTCCTACTCTTTAGCTTTTTCCCTAGCTTCTGATACTCTCCCTGCAGAATCTCAGCCCTTTTTTTTCCTGCGTCATGGATCGCAACATGGAGCACGACTTCTGGATGTTCCCCTTCCCCCTGTCGAACATTTTGCACCCATTCCGTGATGTCTTCACCAGGGAGGCAACATACCATGCGAGAGTCCTGTCTTTGGTTGCAGAAACGCCTGTCTACTCCTTTCACCATTATGTCCCCAATGACAATTGTGTTGACACTCTTCCCTGTCCCCCCTGTGCATCCATTTGCTTTTGACTCCCATCACCATGGCCAGTATTCAGTACAGAAAACCAGTTTGTGAGTGCCACACTCTCAGGAGATTTCTGCACTGCCCGTTCCCTCTTCCTACCATGCCGGGTGGTCACCCACCGACTCACTCCCCTTCTGAACCCTCTGTGACTGTAGAGTGACAACCTCATGAAACATTCAATCCATGAACTCTTCAGCCTCCAGTATGTTATGTTGTGACACCAGCCTCTCCTCAAGCTTGAGCAGCCAGAGGCACTTCCTGCACATGTGTTTGTCCAGGGCACACAAAGCATCCTGGAGTTCCCACATGGCACATCTTGTGCATGCAATGGGTCCTCACACTCGTCTACAAATCCCTTCATGCCCTGGCACTTGCCTACCTTTCTAATCTGCTTTCTCCTCACTCCACTATCCGCTGGCTCCCCTCAGAGCTGGTTCTGACTTTCTGCTTGTCCTTTGCGTCCTCCACTCCACCATTGGCGGCCAGGCTTTTAGCCACTACACCCAAAGCTTTGGAACTCTATTCCCCAATCCTTCCAATCCTTACACTCGTGTTCAAATCCCTTCATTCCCTGGCACCACCCTACCTCTCCGACCTCACTCCCCAATGCACCACCCTCCTCTCAACTGGCACCGGCCTCCTGCTTATCCCTCGCACCCTCTGCTCCACCGTTGAAGGTCGTGCCTTCAGCTACGACTCCCCGAAACTCTGTAACATTCTCCCTCAATCCCTCTGCCTCTCCCCTTTTTCAAGTCCAGCCTGAAAACCTTCGTTTTTGACAGTGCTTATAGTCGCTTACCCACCCCACCCCCAGCTTGGAGTCAGGCTGCACCACTGTTAAGCTTCCGAGACACTGGCCTGGGTGAAGGGCGCTGTATAAATGTAAGTTGTTGTTGTTACAGAGAATATCTTGGAGAGCTTTACAGTGGAGGGCATCGCAGGGAAGTGGGGAATGGAGAAGTTTCAACTACACTATTGTATAATGTTTAAATTCCCACGTTGGATATACTCTTTGGCCTCACAAATGAGATTGGCTTAAGGATATTTTGCTGCTCTGGGCCTGTGTCCAAGAGCTGGACTGACACCTTCCCAGCTTGTAGAACCATAGACATTTTTATAGATAGTAGAAAGCCCATCATGTCTGCGCAAACTCTTTGAAAGAGTGATCTCATTTCACAGAGGGTCCTTTGCAGCCAGCAGAGTGGCTCTCGGCTCGATGTCTGTGGGCTGAGTTGGTGCTTATGATTAAAAATTTATTGAAAATGAATACATAAAGGCAGTCTGACCATGTTATAACATAAACTATAACCTAATAAAGTAGTAAACCCGTGGACTCTTTACATGAGACTTGAGGGGGACCTGTAAATATTGGATGTACGTTACACGTCTGTTGACCCAAAAGCAGGACCTTTTACTATTTTGTTTCCCTGTGGACTCCCTTTGTTATATAACGCAGCATCTAATTTTATGGTTCCCTGATGAGACACCGACACAGCTCTTTCTTTAACTAAAAAGAAAATGAGTGCTTTCTGTTTTCCCTTCTTTTCCTTTAAAGTGGGGATTGGTTGAGGTCAGATGTTTTGCATGATTAGGAGAAATTAAACCTGTGACCTGATGATCGGTGGCTCTGTGTTTTGAATCACTATCCTAAAAGTACCAGTCTTATAGAAATGTGCCCGTGTCTTTACAGATCAATCCCTCGCTGAGCAGAACGTGAAAAATAATTCAACCGTTATGGTCATGCAAACCACAGTCACTCAAGAGGAAGCTAGAGAGCAGGAGACATTTTTCAAAGAGGAGATAAGAGAGCGAGAAGAGTCAAAAGCCAAAATATCTAGGACGAGGAAGGGAGCTGAGCTCTTAGCTCAACACGGTAAGTTTATTGCCGCGTTTCGCCCACAAAATACACAGTCAGTCGACTTTACAGTATATCCTGTGAAGTTCTATGAGGCATCATATGACGTGATAAGGCGCAGTATCAGGTGTGAGGATTATTATTATTTGGCAATATACCCTAGTCGCTAGAGCTTTATATAAGTGTGAACCAGAGGATCGCTTAACTCCAACCCATGGGTTTTGTAATCAGCCCTATTAATGTGCTCCAGTTCCTAAGCCACCAAATGATCCTAGAATTGTACAATCTTAGTATCATGGTATCACTAATTAACATTGGTGGTTTCAGTTGATAGACCATCTTCACTGAATGGCATCTGACATTCTTTGATACTCCATGTTGTGATCTCTCATTATATGGTGGTTTAGGAACTGAAAGACAACATTCAGAGCATAAAACTCAATTCAGTACAGACCACTGTGTTCCTCCACCCATATATTGTTTTTTTGGGGTCAGCGGGTGTCTGACACACGCAGAAACCCATCATCATGCTTAAGCGTATCCAACCAACAGAAAATTCGACGCATCCCACCTACACGTGGAAATTTCAGAGATAATTATCGAAATGGAATATGCACTCTCTCCCTGAAGAAATGAATCCTGATTATGCATCCAGCGCCTTGGGACCTCCTCCCAACCTGAAAGGCATTATACAAATATAATTGTGTATTCTATTGTTAACTAATTCCAGAAAGTATTAGGCACAGGGTGGCAAGAGCCAAGACTTGAGGTCTTCGGAGTGTGCGTTCGGGTACTGCTAGAGTCTAACCAGCTAAAACCACATAGCTTGCCAATGAAAACACTGTCTGGCAAGCTTTCAACAACAACAACAAGATTCCATTTATAAAGCGCCTTTCACGTCAGGAGGACGTCCCAAGGCGCTGCACAGTTGGGTCATGACCCGAGCAGGGGGGAAATGGTCAGGGTGAGGGGAGGGAAGGGAGGGAGCGAGGGGGGAGGAAATGGTCAGGGTGAGGGGAGGGAAGGGAGGGAGCGAGGAGGGGAAGAGAGTCGAGAGGGGAGCTGAAGGCTCGGTCAAAGAGAAAGGTTTTGAGACCGGCCTTGAAGGAGGAAAGGGAGGAAGCAAGGCGAAGGCACTGGGGGATGGAGTTCCAGAGCCTGGGGCTGAGAGGCTGAAGGCCCGACCACCGATGGTAGGGCGGTTGGGGCGGGGGACGTGGAGCAGACCGGAGCCAGAGGAACGGAGGGTACGGGCAGGTAGGTAGGGGGATAGTAGGTTGGAGAGGTAGGAGGGAGCAAGGCCGTGAATGGCCTTGTAGGTGAGGATGAGGATCTTGAAATCAATCCTCTGGGGGATGGGGAGCCAGTGGAGGCGAGCGAGGGTGGGAGTGATGTGGTCCCGAAGCCTGGTGCGGGACAGTACACGAGCTGCAGAGTTCTGAATGACCTGCAGCTTGTGGAGGGAGGTGGCGGGAAGGCCGGCGAGGAGAGAGTTCCCATAGTCCAGCCTTGAGGTGACAAAGGCGTGAACCAGGGTTTCAGCAGCGTGAGGGGTGAGGTAGTGCCGTAGTCTGGCGATGTTCCGGAGGTGATGGAAGGCGGTGCCAGTTGTGGTGCGGATGTGAGGGAGAAAGGACAGCTCAGGGTCGAACAAAACGCCGAGGTTCCTGACTGGCTTTGAGAGGTGGAGAGTGCAGCCTTGGATGCTGATGGTGTCAGCGCCTGAGGTGCGGAGGCGCTGACGTGAGCCAATCAGGAGGGCCTCGGTTTTTCGCACGTTGAGCTGAAGAAAGTTGTCTCTCGTCCAGGACTCGATGTCGGACAGGCAGCTGTCAGGACATCGGTGGTCGTGGAGTTGAGAGTAGAGGAGGAAAGGTAGAGTTGGGTGTCATCCGCATACATGTGGAAGTTAACCCATGTCTGCGGATGATGTCACCAAGGGGGAGCATATAGAGGGTGAAGAGGAGGGGACCGAGGACAGAGCCCTGAGGGACACCACATGAGACAGTGCGGGGGGTGGAGGAGAAGCCATTCGTCGAGACAAAGTGAAGACGGTGAGAAAGGTACGACCTAAACCATTCAAGGACAGTGCCTTGAAGGTTGAGGTGGGAGGACAAGCGGTGGAGTAGGATAGCGTGGTCGACCGTATCGAATGCTGCCGATAGGTCGAGGAGGACGAGGAGACAGAGGGAGCCCTGGTCACAGATGGTCAGGATATCATTGGTGACCTTGACCAGGGCAGTTTCTGTGCTATGGGCAGCACGGAAACCTGACTGAAGGGGTTCGAAAAGAGAATGGGTGGAAAGGAAAGAGCGCAGTTGGGAGGCGACAACTCTTTCCAAGACCTTGGAGAGAAAGGGGAGGTTGGAGATGGGCCGGTAGCTTGATAGCTGCGACGCATCAAGGGAGGGTTTTTTCAGGGTGGGCGTGATGATGGCAGTTTTTAATGGAATGGGGACAGAGCCAGAGGAGAGGGACAGGTTGATGATGTCAGTGATATGTGGGGCAAGAAAGTGGAGCTGGGAGATAAGGAGTGGAGTGGGGATGGGGTCAAGGGAGCAGGTGGTTGGTTTTAGGGATAGGATGAGTTCAGTGACAGAGGGTGGGGAAACGGGTACGAAGGTGTGTAGGGGAGGATGGGTAGGAGTCGGAGTGTGGGAGGGAAGGGGTGGGTGGTGGGTGGAAGTTGGAGGGGAAGTGACCGCGGAGCGGATTCCCTTGATCTTGGATTCAAGGAAATCCAGCATCTCCTCGCAGTGAAGGTTGGAGGAGATGACCTGCGCGGGGTGGCGGGGGGACGGAGGAGTCGGGTTGTGGTGGAAAACAGTAGCCTGGGGTTGTTCTTCGCCTCCAGGATTATCCTGGAGTAGAAGGACGACTTGGCCGAGGCTAGAGTGGAGCGGTAAATTTTGAGGAGGTCCAGCCAGATTTGTCGGTGGACCGTTAGGCCAGATTTGACACAGGTGCGTTCAGCAGCCCGCACCTGGCTTTTCAGTGAGCGGAGGTGGGTGGTGTACCAGGGGGAGGAGCGGGAGTAGGAGACAGTGCGGGAAGTGATGGGGGCAAGAGTATCGAGTGTGGAGGAGAGGGTATTGTGGAGGAGGGAGAGAGGAGAAGAGGGGTCGGTGAGGGTTGAAGGCCAGAGGGAGAGGAGTTCAGAGGACTCCAAGGCATCGGTTAGGGATTGTGGGGGTAACTTCTTCCAAGGGCGGTAGAAGATGGTGGTGGGTCTGGTGGAGGTGGGGAGGGGGGTGGAGGTGGTGAAGGAGATGAAGTAGTGGTCAGAGATGGCCTTGTCGGTAATAGTGACATCCGAGACACTGAGGCCCCGGGTGATCACCAAATCGAGTGGGTGGCCGTGACTGTGAGTGGGGGAGTTTATGTGTAAGGAGAGGTTGAGTGAGGAGAGCAGGGAAGAGAAGTCTGTGGAGATGGAGCAGGAGGGGGTGAAGTGTAGGTTAAAGTCGCCCAGGATGATGAGGCGATCGGAGCAGAGGCAAAGAGATGTGAGGAGTGTTGAAATGTCAGAGATGAAGGTGGGAGAGGTTTTAGGGGGCCGGTAGAGGAGGAGGATTTTAAGGGAGAGGAATGAGGGGTGGGAGAGGGTGAGGTGCTCAAAGGAGGGGAAAGAGCCAGAGGAGTAGGGGGATAGGGCAAGTGGTGTCCTTGAGATAAGGGCAACACCACCGCCACGGCGGTTGGGGCGGGGGATGTGGTGGGAGGTGTAGCCGGGTGGCGTGGCCTCCGTGAGGGGGAAGGTGTCGCCTGGGGTGAGCCAGGTTTCTGTTAAGGCCATGATATCAACGTTCTCATCAAGGATGAGATCGTTGATGACCAGGGCCTTGTTGCAGAGGGAGCGGACATTTTGCAGTCCGATGTGGAGGGAGCGGTTGACAGAAGGGTGTGTGGGAGGGGAGGGGGGTCCAGGTTGTGAGGCAGGGTGGGGGGAATGGGGATGAGGGAGGAGAGGTTGACTCCCCGGGTCTGTGTCCGGGGTGGGTGGCGAGTGTGGTGGGGAATGGGGCAGTCGGTGTGGCTGCTGCTGGACAGCCAACGCCGAGTGCCACGGTGAGCCCGGCGGAGGATTCCCAGGCTGGAGCAGAGGGAGGTTGTGGGAGGGTCAAGTGGGGATAGAAGACGAGAGGGACGGAGAGAGAGGAGGAGAGAGCGGGAGAGATGCAGAGGGGGGAGGGTTTGGGGGGAGAGAGGAGGGGGGCGGGAGGGAGGGGGTGAGGGGGCTCGGGTCAAAGCGGCAGCCATAGTGCGCACGCGGGGACCGGGAGCGAGCGGTCAGGTGGATGGCATTATCCCGTAGTAGCTTTCCCGCTACTTGTCCAGCTAGGACCACCCTTCCTGTTAGGGCTTTGGCTTGCAGGGTTATCAGGAGCTGAGCGGGATGATTCCTTGCCCCCAGTGACTGGTCTGCCCTTCTAAGTCTTGCCGTTGAGCCAGGATGGCTGTGCTGTCATCCCTTGAGCAGAGATCCCAGCAGCGTGAGGAGGGAACTGAGTGAAGTGGAACAGAGTGAGAATTCAGTTAAGGAATTTGGTGAGAGTGGTAATTCGATGCAGAGGGGGAAAAGAGGTGCTGAATTATAAAGTGTATAATATTTATTTTAAAATAATATAAAAATGTCTGGGAATATGGCAGGGCAGCTGAGACCATTTGCATGAACAATGTGTGCGGTGTGGGAACTCCAGGATGCTTTGTGTGCCCTGGACAGACATGTGTGCAGGAAGTGCCTCTGGCTGCTCGCGCTTGTGCTCAGAGTTTCTAGGAGAGGCTGAGGCTGGTGTTACTACATAGCATATGGGAGGCTGAAGAGTTCATGGATCGAGCGTTTCAGGAGGTGGTCACCCCACAGCTGCAGAGGGTTCAGAAGGAGAGTGAGTGGTGATCACCTGGCATGGTAGGAAGAGGGGGCAGAAATCCCCTGAGAGAGTGGCATTCACAAACCAGTTCTCTGTACTGAATACCGGCCATGGTGATGACACCTCTGGGGAGGGGAGTCGAAAGCAAATGGATGCACAGGAGATACAGGGAAGAGTGTCATTGTAATTGTCATTGGGGACACAATGGTGAAAGGAGTAGACAGGCGTTTCTGCAACCAAAGACGTGACTCTCGCATGGTATGTTGCCTCCCTGGTGCCAGAGTTGAATGCATCACGGAATGGGTGCAAAACGTTCGACAGGGGGAAGGGGAACATCAGAAGTCGTGACCCGTGTTGGGATCCATGACGTAGAGAAAAAAGAGCTGAGATCCTACAGGGAGAGTATCAGAAGCTAGGGAAAAAGCTAAATTGTAGTATCAGAAGCTAGGGAAAAAGCTAAATTGTAGGACCTCAAAGGTGGTGATCTCTGGATTACTCTCAGTACCTCGTGCAAGTGAGTATCAAAACAGCAGGATCAAACACATGAATGCATGGCTGGAGAAATGGTGCAGAAAGGAGGTTACTGGATCATTGGGACCAATTCTGGGGCAGGTGGGACCTGTACAAGATGGATGGGTTACACCTGAATAGGGCTGGGACCAATGTCCCTCGTAGGGAGGTTAACTAGTGCTGTAGGGAAGGGTTTAAACTAATTTCGAGGAGGGAAGGGAATCAGGATGTAGCATTAATGAGGACAAACAAGTTACATAGGGGACTGGGAGAGACGAATAGCAATGTAATCCAGAAAAAGGAGGGATTAGACGGGGGAGAAATGCAGAACAAAGAAAGTCGATCTTGGAGTGCATGTGGGTAAATGCACAGAGTGTGACAAATATATTCTGTGACAGTATATTTTGTGAAGCGCTTTGAGGCGTCTAGAAGATGTGAAAAGTGCTATATCAAATGCAAGGATTATTATTGGTGAGCTGCAGGCTCAAGTTGCCACATGGGGTTATGATGTGGTGGCAATAACGGACACCTTACTCAAACAAGGGCAGGAATGGGAGCTAAATATTCCTGCCTACAATGTATTAAGGAGGGCTAGGGAAGGAAAAAAAGGAGGGGGGGTGGCAATATTGATTAAAGACACAGTTACAACCTTGGAAAGGGACGATGTGCTAGTGGGTCCAAAAACAGAATCTATTTTGTAAGCATTAAGGAGCAGAAAAGGAGATGTTACTCTGTCAGGTGTATGCTATAGTCCACCAGATAGTGGGAAGGAGATAGATGAGCAAATCTGCAAGCAGATTTCAGAAAGGTGCAAAACCAATAGAGTAGCAATAATGGGAGACTTCAATTATCCTAACATAGACTGGCAAAATAACAGTGTAAAGGGCAAGGATGGCGAAGGATTCCTGAAATGTATGCAGAATAACTTTCTGGATCAGTATGTTTCAGCACAACAAGGAAGGAAGCAGTGCTGGATCTAGTTCTGGGGAATGATTTGGGCTGATTGACACTCTTCCCTTTGTTTCAGTACGAGTGCATCTGGACAACAATGACCACAACACCATTAGGTTTAGAGTACTTATGGAAAGGGACAAGGAGGAATTAAAGGTGAAGTTACTCAACTAGAAGAGGGCTAATTTCAGTGAGTTATAAAGGGACCTAGCCAAGGTGGACTGGAAAGAAAGATTGGCAGGTAAAACAGCTAATGAGTAACGGGAAGCATTCAAGGAGGATATAGTTCAAGGGCAGAACAAATACATTCCCAAAAAGGGGAAAGGTAGGGCATCCAAAGCTCCCTTGATGAATAAGGAAATTGGGATTAAAAAACAACAGAAAGGAAGCTTATGATAAATGTCAGGTCCAACATACAGAAGATAATCAAATAGAATGTAGAAAATACAGAGGAGAACTGAAAAAGTAAATAAAAGGGGCAAAGAGATTGTATGAGAAAAGACTAGTGGGTAACATAAAAGGGAACCCTAAGGTATTTTATAAGCATATACAGAATAAAAGGTTAGTCAAAGGTAGGGTGGATCCAATTAGGGATCAAAGAGGAAATCTTCTTGTGCAGGCAGAGGACATGGCTGATGTACACAATGAGTACTTTGCATCTGTCTTCACAAAAGAGTAGGATGCAGCCAATGCCACAGTATCAGAGGAGAGGGTAGAGAAATTGGATAAGATAAGAATAAACCGAGAGACGGTACTAAAAAGGTTGTCGGTGCTCAAGGTAGATAAGTCACCCGGTCCGGACAGGATGCATCCTAGGTTACTGAGGGAGGTAATAATAATAATAATAATCCTTGCATTTGATATAGCGCTTTTCACGTCTTCTAGACATCCCAAAGTGCTTCACAGAATATACTGTAAAGTGAATTGACTGTATATTTGTGGGCGAACGCGGCAGCAATGCTCCACAAACAGTCATGGATTGAAAATGACCAATTTATTATTTTTGGTTTTGGAGGGATTATTATAGGCGTGTGGAGTAAGGAAACTTGCCCAAGGTTTCGCCCTGCCTGGAATTGAACTTAGGTCTCTCATTTGCAAAGCGAGTGCTCTAACCACCGAGCTACAGGTAAGGGTGGAAATAATGGAGGCTCTGCCCACAATCCTTCAATCCTACTTGGACACTAGAGTGGTGCCAGCGGATTGGAGGGTAGCAAATATTACTTCTCTGTACAAAAAGGGGCAAAGGAATAAACCCGGGAACTACAGGTCAGTCAGCCTAACGTCAGTAGTGGGGAAACTTCTAGAGACTATAAACCGGGACAAAATAAATTTTCACTTAGAAAAATATGGGTTAATAAAGGACAGCCAACACAGATTTGTTAAAGGCAAAACATGTCTAACAAACCTGATAAGAGTTTTTTGATGAAGTAACGGAGAGGGTGGATGAAGGTAGTGCAGTTGATGTAGTTTATATGGATTTTCAAAAGGCATTTGATAAAGTGCCACAAAGGAGACTTGTAAGCAAAATAGAAGCCCACGGTGTTAAAGGGACAGTGGCAGCATGGATACAGAACTGGCTGGGAGACAGAAAGCAGAGAGTTGTGGTGAACGGTTGTTTTTCTGACTGGAGCGAAGTGTGCAGTGTGTCCCCAGGAGTCTGTATTGGGACCATTGCTGTTTTTGATCTATATAAATGACCTGGACTTGGGTATAGGGAGTACAATTTCCACGTTTGCAGATAATACTAAGTTAAGAAAAGTAGTAAACAGTGAGGAGGATAGTAGCAGACTGCAAGAGGACATAGACAGATTGGTAAAATGGGCAGACACGTGGTAGATGAAGTTTAATGTGGAGTGCGAAGTGAAGCATTTTGGGCAGAAGAATGAGGAGAGGCAATATAAACTGATGGTACAATCTTAAAGGGGGTGAAGGAACAGAGAGACCTGAGGGTT
This sequence comes from Callorhinchus milii, assembly GCF_018977255.1. Classification (NCBI taxonomy): domain Eukaryota; kingdom Metazoa; phylum Chordata; class Chondrichthyes; order Chimaeriformes; family Callorhinchidae; genus Callorhinchus; species Callorhinchus milii. Next base: position 11,725,169 of record NW_024704743.1, read on the forward strand.
CATATAAGTAAATCTTTGAAGGTGGCAGGACAGGTAGATAAAGCTGTTAAAAAAGCATATGGGATACTAAGCTTTATAAATAGGGGCATAGAATGCAAAAGTCAGGAAGTTATGATGAACCTTTATAAAACCCTGGTTAGGCCTCAGCTAGAGACTGGGTTCAGTTCTGGGCACCACGATAGGAGGATGTCAAGGCATTGGAGAGGGTGCAAAGGAGATTTACCAGGATGGTACCAGGAATGAGAGACTTCAGTTATCAGAGAGGATAGAGAAGCTAGGATTATTCTCCTTGTAGCAGCAAAGGTTAAGAGAAGACTTAATAGAAGTTTTCAAAATTATGAAGGGATTTGATAGGGTGAACAAGGAGAAACTGTTTCCACTGGTGGGTGGGTTGGTAACCCGAGGACACTGATTTAAAATAGTTGAATTGGATGCTCTTTTCAAAGAGCTGGCACAGACATGATGGGCCGAATGGTCTCCGTCTGTGCTGTATGATTCTATGAACAGTGCCCTGAAGTACTGTGGAACTGCCTAGCTCAGGAACCGTACTAGAAGGTGGAAGGGATAATGGCAACACAAGCAGTGTGTCAAAGCAGCAGTGTTTGGGAATTTGTGGACAGTAAGACTGTCCCTGATGGTCACAACTGTGAGAAGTGCCCGTGTCTTGAGTCACTCTGGCTCAGGGTTTTTGATCTGGAGTATGTGTTAGAGACAATCCGACGCATAAGGGAGGGGAAAGAATATTTGGACAGTTTACTTCAGAACATAACCACGTCACATAGAGAGGTACAGGAAGAAGAGTGTGAGATTGATAGATGGCAGGGTAGCATTTATTTAGTAGAGGCAGAGAAGGAGGCACTGGTTCTGTCCAGCAGGTACAGTGTACTTGCTAATTCGATGAGGGAGAGATGTCTGTGGGGAAGGAGGCCTGAATGCAAACCAAACTAGAGCAGAAGACAATGCAAGCGGGGGAGGAGCAGAACAGAAACTTTGTAGATATAGAGGATGAAATAAGGGGATCGAGAGTATCCTCTGCAGTCGAGATCAAGAGTTCAGGAGGGTGTGTTGTCTTGCTGATGCCAGGGTAAGGGATATTTCAAAGCAACTGGAAAGGAACTTGGAAAGGGAGGGGAAAGAACCTGCAGTTGTTATCTATACGGGAACCAATGACACAGGAAAGAGCAAAAAGGAGGTCCTGCTAAGGGAGTATCAAGAGCTAGGGATTAAATTTAAAAAAAGGACCTCGAAGGTGGTAATCGCCGGATTCTACCTGAGCCATGTGCAAATTGGCCCAGAGATAAACAGATCAGGAAAATGAATGTGTGGCTGAAAGGAGTGGTGTGCGAAAGAGGGGTTCCATTTCATAGGTCACTGGCTGCAGTACTGGGTCAGGAATCAGCTGTACTACTGGATTGGGCTGCACCTGAACAGGGCTGGGACCAAGTTACTAGTGAAAAAGATAAATAGGACTGTAGAAAAAGCTTTAAACCAGTAAGGGAGGGGTGGCGAGAGGGGTCGGGTGGACACCAAAACATAAGGTGAGGATGAGAGCAGCGGTCAGAATACAAACAGTGATAAATATAGCATAAGTACTATAGGAAAGATAAAGCTAATAGGAAGTTATCACAAAAGGTTTAACGAGTCAATAAGTATCAGAAGAACATCGTCAGGGCAAATAGGCATGTTAGGGACAGTTACCCAAATAAGAGTTATGTATACAAATGCACGTAGCATAAGAAATAAAACAAATGAGTTAGAAGCACACATTCAGCTTAAAAGGTATGATGTAGTAGCCATTACAGAGACTTGGTTACAAGCTGGACAGGACTGGGAGCTAAATATTCCAGGTTATAAGATCTTTAGAAAAGGCAGGGATATTGGGAAAGGAGGAGGAGTAGCAATATTGATAAAAGACACTATTACAACAGTGGAAAGGAAAGATTTCAGTAAAGGCGATCAGGTCGTGGAAACGCTGGAATTAAGAAACAGCAAAGGAGGTAAGGCTCTGTTGGGAGTAGTCCACAGATCTCCAGAGAGTTGTGATGTATAAATACGGAGATCAGGGAAGCATGTAGCAAAGGTAATGTGGTTATAATGGGAGATTTTAATTTTCACATAGACTAGAAAGCAGGTCACCTCGGGTAGTAAAGGCAATGAATTTCTAGAATGTATTCAGGACAGTTTTTTGCAACAATATGTTTTAGAATCAACAAAAGAACAAGCCATACTGGATTTGGTGACGAGTAATGAGCTAGAACTAGTTAACAATCTGACAGTAATGGAACATCTTGCAAATAGTGATCATAATATGATTGAATTTGACATTGGATTTGAGAGGGAGAAGGGAGAGTCCCAAACCAAGGTTTTAAATTTGAGTAAGGCAAACTTTGATGGGATGAGAAATATATTGACCATAAGTGGTAAACCTGCAGGTGAACAATGGGAAATATTCAAAAAAAGTATTTGATACAATACAGAACAAGTACATACCCCTAAAATGCAAAAGCCCAAACTGTAGTTAAGCAACCATGGTGAACAAAAGAGGTTAGAGACTATCAAGCTAAAAGAAAAGGCTTACTCAAATACAATAAAAAGTGTGAATGCAGGGGAGTGGGAAAACTACAAAAGACAACAAAGGGATTCAACGAAAGTAATAAGAAGAGCAAAAAGGAGTATGAAAAAACGTGCAAGGGATACTAAAACCAATAGTAAAAGCTTTTATAAATATATTAAAAGAAATGGAATGTTCAAGGGGAATGTGGGTCTGTTAAAGACAGATGTAGGTGAGACTATAAAATAAGGAAATGGCTGACTTGTTAAATAAATACTTTGCTACCATTTTTACAGTAGAGGATGAGGACAAAATACCAGCCGTACAGGGGAACCTAAAAATACGCCAAAGAGAAATGATTAATAAAATTAATATAATAAAAGAAGGTAATGGAGAAAATAATGAGACAAATGATAGACAAATCTCCAGATAGTTTCCACCCCAGGATGTTAAAAGAAATAGGAGAGGAAATTGCAGATGTATTTGTCATAATTTTGCAAAGCTCACTAGATTTGGGAATTGTGCCCTTAGATTGGAAAATTGCGAATGTCAATCCTTTATTTAGAAGGGAGGGAGGGAGAAACTAGGAAACTACAGACCTGTCAGCTTATTGGGAAAATACAGGAATCCATCATCAGGGACTGAACACTTGGACAGGTATGAGCTAGTCAAAGAGAGTCAGCTTGGGTTTGAAGTGTAGGTCGGGTCTGACTAATCTGGTTGAATTTTTGAGGAGGTCACTAAAATGGTGGATAAGAGAGCGTCTATGAATGTTGTTTATATGGACTTTCAGAAGGCATTTGATAAGGTTCCACACAAAAGATTATTAGCGAAATGGAAGCGCATGGAGTCAGAGATAACCTTGTGATGTAGCTTGGTAATTGGTTGGGAGGCAGGAAACAGAGAGTAGGGATAAAGGGAACGTTCTCTGATTGGCGGGACGTGACAAGTGGTGTCCCTCAGGGGTCTGTACCCAGATATTCGCCATATATATAAATGATGTGGATGAAGGAGTAGAAAGTTTTATATCCAAGTTTGCAAACGACACTAAGTCATTCAGAACTCTGCAGCTCGTGTATTGTCCCGCACCAGGCTTCACGACCACATCACTCCCACCCTCGCTCGCCACCACTGGTTCCCCATCCCCCAGAGGATCGAATTCAAGATCCTCATCCTCACCTACAAGGCCATTCACGGCCTTGCTCCCTCCTACCTCTCTGACCTACTATCCCCCTACCTACCCGCCCGTACCCTCCGTTCCTCTGGCTCCAGTCTGCTCCACATTCCCTGCCCCAACCGCCCTATCATCGGTGGCCGGGCCTTCAGCCTCTCAGCCCCTCGGCTCTGGAACTCTATCCCCCAGTGCCTTCGCCGCCTCCTCCCTTTCCTCCTTCAAGGCCGGTCTCAAGACCTTTCTCTTTGACCGTGCCTTCAGCTCCCCTCTCGACTCTCTACCCCCTCCTCGCTCCCTCCCTTTCCTCCCCTCACCCTGACCATTTCCCCCTTCCTTGCTCCCTCCCTTTCCCTCCCCTCACCCTGACCATTTCCCCCCTGCTCGCTCCCTCCCTTCCCTCCCCTCACCCTGACCATTTCTCCCCTGCTCGCTCCCTCCCTTCCCTCCCCTCACCCTGACCATTTCCCCCCTGCTCGGGTCCTGACCCAACTGTACAGCGCCTTGGGACGTCCTCCCGACGTGAAAGGTACTCTATAAATGGAATCTTGTTGTTGTTGTAAGCTAGGAGGCTCAGTAAGTTGTGTAGATGGGAGTAGGAAGTTACAAAGGGACTTAGACAGATTAAGTGAGTGGGCAAAACTGTGGCAGATGGAGTTCAATGTAGGGAAACTTGGAGGTCATCCACTCTGCCCCCCCCAAAAAATAGAATATTTTCTTGATGGGGAGAAATTAAGAACGGTGGAGGAGCAAAGAGATTTGGGTGTCCATATCTACAATCACTAAAAACTAGTTCCCAAGTGCAAAAAGTAATCAAAAAGGTGAATGGAATGTTGGCCTTTACCTCAAGGGGCCTGGAATACAAAAGGGAAGAAATGATTCACTTGTATAGAGCGTTAGTCAGACCCCATCTGGAGACTGCGTTCAGGTTTGGGTATCACACCTCAGGAAAGATATATTGGTTCTGGAGGGGGTGCAGCACAGGTTCACTAGAATGTTACCAGGCCTAAAGGGGTTAAGTTACGAGGAAAGGCTGTGTAAACTTGGATTGTATCCCCTTGAGCTTAGAAGGTTGAGGGGTGATTTGATTGAGGTATTTAAGATGATAAAGGGATTTGATAGGGTAGATACAGAGAGCCTATTTCCTCTGGTTGGGGAATCCAAAACCAGGAGGAATAGTCTTAAAATTAGAACCATACTATTTAAGAGTGAAATTAGGAAGCATGTTTTCACTCAAAGGGTGGTAGGAATCTGGAATTCTCTCCCCCAAAAGGCCATGGATGGCCTTTTGGGGGAGAGAATTCACCTTCAAGAGTGAGGTTGATAGATTTTTGGTAGGACAGGCTCAGCCATGATCAAATAAAATGATGGAACAGGCTCGAATGGCTGAATGGCCTCCTCTTGTCCTATGATTACTGAGACCATCACAAAGGGTAGGTTCAATTCTGACATTCTGTTGCCAAACTTGGAGCCAGTTCAATTTCAAGGAGACTCCGCTCGTGTGGGGATGCAGTGTCAAATGCATATGTTTTCAACAGCAGTGATGTGGAGAATAGAAGTAAAGAAAACAACAACTTGCATTTATATAGAGCCCTCACGCAGAGTAGTGTTTCAGATCGCTTGACAGTGACGGAGCATGACACCAAGCCGGGCGGGGGGGTGGCGGCGTGACTGTATGCACGCACAGTCGAATGGGAAGGTCTTCAGGTATGACCTGAAGGTGGGGAAAGGCGGAGGTTTAGAGGAAGAGTGTTCCAGAGTTTTGGGGCGTAGTGGCTGAAAGCGTGGCCATCAACGGTAGAATGGAGGCACAAGTGAAATGCAGAAGGCCGGACCCTGTTGAGCGGAGGCAGTGGGTTGGGGGATAAACAGATCGGAGAGGTAGGGAGATGCCAGATCATGAAGGGATTTGAAAACGAGTGAGAGGATCTAGCAATCGATCCATTTGGTAGTAAGGAGCCAGTAGAGCCTGGCTAGAACTGTTGTGATGGGGGGTATGGAGTTCAGTGCGGGTGAGTATGCGGGCAGCGGAGTTTTATGATCCACTGGATCCTGTGCATGGTGGAGCTGGGGAGACCGGGAAAGAGAGCATTTGAGAAGTCAAGTCGGGAGGTGTTGAACGCCTGGACGAGTGTTTTGCCTCGTCTGAGGTTAGGTGTGGTCAGAGGCGGGCAATGTAGAGGAGTTGGAGGAAGGCAGACCTGGTCAGGGACTGGATGTGGGGAAGGCAGGACAGCTGTGGGTTGTGCCTAGGTTGCACACTGCTTCAGTAAGTCTGAGGGGTAGGCTGGGGAAGTTGAGGAGGTCAGAGCCGCAGGATAGAAGACGTTGACCGGAGCCAATGAACATGGCTTCCATCTTGTCAACGTTGAGTTGCAGGAAGTTTTTGTTCTCGTTCATCCAGGCCCCGATGTTCCCCAGACAAGCCAAGAGAACATCAGAGGACCTGGAGTTGCAGCTGGAGAAGTAGTTTTGTGTGTCATCTCTCATACACGTGGACGTTTACCCCATGTCTGTGGTTGACATCGCCAAGAGGGAGCATATAGATGAGGAAGAGGAGGGGGCCAAGGATGGAACCCTGGGGTACACCACAGGTGACTGGCCGGTGGAGGGAGGAGAAACTATTTGAGGAGATCAAGTGAAGGCGGTTTGTTAGGTAGGGCACTAGGCTAGTGTGGTCCCACTGAGGTGGATGACGGAGGAGAGGCGGTGGATGAAGATGGCATGATCGACTGTGTCGAACGTGGCGTAGAGGTCCAGGAGGCGAAGCAGAGGAAGCCCTGGTCACAGAGAAAGAAGACGTTGTTTGTGACCTTGACAAGCGCCGTCTCTGTGCTATGGGCAGGGCGGAAACCGGATTGCAGGGGCTCGAGGAGTGGGTGGAGGGAGAGGAAAAAAAAGCTGGTTAGCGACAAAGCATTCCAGAGCTTTGGCAAGGATTGGCAGGTTGGAAATGGGTTGTGAGGTTGAAGGAGTCGAGGGTGGTTTTTTGAGGAGGGGAGTGATGACAGTGGTTTTAAGGCGGAGAGGAACAGAACCTGAGAAGAGGGACTGGTTGACTGTGTCGGCCAGCAGCTGGGTGGGGAGGAGGTCTAGGCAGCAGGTGGTGGGCTTCATCTGGGAGATGGTGGTTGAGAGGGAGATGGGAGTAATCAGAGCAAAGGAGTAGTGGTAGGGGCTGTGGTGAAAGGAGGGGATGGTGTAGATGGTTTGGGGGGGGGGTGCGTGTGGGAGGTGATGGATGGTGGAGTGCATTGCCTTTGAGTTGTTTTTGGCCTCCAATATGGTTTTGGAGTAAAAGACAGATTTGGCCTGCGAGAGGGAGTGGCGTTAGTTGTGGAGATCCTTGAGCCACAGCTTGTGGTGGTTTGTGAGGCTGGATTTGTGCTATCTGCGCTCGAACGTCTGGGTTTTAGTTTTGAGGGAGTGGAGATGGCTGTCAAACCAGGGGGAGGAGGTAGATTTGGAGATAAAGCTGGATTTCAGGGGGGCAAGGGAGTTGAAGGTTGCAGAGATGCGATCGTTTAGCAGCTTGATAGCAGCATCAGGATCGCTGGGGTGGAAGCCCAGAGTGAGAAGAGATCCGAGATTGTTCGTGACGGACTTGGGTGGATACTTTTTCCAAGGTCAAAAAAAAGATGGTGGAGAGGTTGGGAGTGGGACGCGGGAGGAGAGGGTGATGAGGGATCAGATGGCCACATTGACCGTCATCGATGATCTGAGGTACAAACTAAAGTCAGTGCCTTCCTGGAGTATGTGTTGCTTTGAACAACTCTTTCAATATAAATTGTTTGCAGGTGAGAATACGGATCTCAGTAATGCTCCATACTTAGAAGTAGCAGATCAGAAAGGACGGCCCATTCCAATCCCCGCTGTGGAGAAAAAGGCAAGTGGTTTGAATCGTGTATTTATGTCCTATATTGACAAAAAAATGTATATCATTGGCACATTTTTTGAATTCTGCAGCATAGGACTAAGTGCCACATGGTTTTGTTAAATTAAAATGTATGTGTACATCTGCTATCAAGTGCACAATAATTCTGTTACAACAAGATTATCATTGCAATACCCAGCCAACATGTGCTTCATCAAAAACAAATTATATTTATATAGTGCCTTTCATGTCGGAAGGACGTTCCAAAGTCCTGGACAGTTAAAGGTTTGCACCTGAGCTGGGGCTTGGAATCAAAATGATTTTACATAATCTAAAGTTTCGCCCACAAATATATAGTCAATACACTTTACAGTCTATTCTGTGAAGCGCTTTGAGACGTCCAGAAGACTTGAAAAGCGCTATATCAAAAGCAAGGATTATTATTATAAAGTGCTTTATAATGTTATTCGTTAAGACCCAGGTTAGCTCGAAAGCAAAAGATTCATGTAGATATGGTTTATAGGCATCTCCTCTCACTGTAAAGTAGAACCTAAACTGTGAAGTGCATTCTTGTCATCTGAAGATTAGAACTAAAGGGACAACTGGTGAGGATGTTTTAGCTGCTTCTGGTGATTTGAGGCGACTACACTTTGGGGATGAAATGGCTGTCTTCTTGTGTTGGGGTGGGGAATCGCTCACCACCTTGGGGGAACTAGACTTTTCGTCCATTCCCCCCACTGAATTCCACTTTATCTGATCAGTAGTTCAGGAAATGGATTTTGTTGTGGTAGAGGCATCTCCTCAGAGATGATGTACTTGGCAAAGGGAGATTTTTAATATGAATATATAGAGCTCAAATATACAATGCCCTTCTCAAGATAGAATCACTGTTCATTTTCAGGGCATCAGGGGAGGGGGAGGGGGGGAAGAGGCAGATAAATGGGACTGAATGGATTGTTGTTTCAAATAGCCAGCACAGACTGTGGGCTGGGCTGTTAAAGTCTGAGTTGAGGCCGGTAAGGTAACTTGGTGGCATCCAAAAATGTGGGGAGAAGCGATAATTATCTTGTTTTAAATACTTAATTAAATATTATAAGAAAAAAACTGTTCTAATCTGTTCTGTTGTCAAGCAAGCTTGTAGCAAGTTTAACATTTGTGTTTTGTTCCCTGCTAGGCACTGGTGCTAGCCATGACATTGCATGAAAAGGGCAGAGCATTTATGAAGAAGAAAGATTATGTTTCAGCACTGCTGTATCTATTGGATGCTGATGCAGAATTTGGGTGATTGTTTTTGTTGTACACTCTCTTCACTGTAATCATACGTTTAAATACTTTCTCTCATTTGTGCTTTGAAATAGGGCAGAGACAAGCTACATAGTCAATGCTTTAACAGCACTGGGGCAGTATCTGAAAGGAGCTATGTTATCTGATGGCTTTGATCCTTGATTATGTTATTGGGATGAAAGTAATTGGGAGTTTCTGGATATATTCTTGAAAAGAAAAAAAAATTGCAAGGCTGTGGGAGAGTGGGATCGATTGGGTAGCTCTTTCAAAGAGCCGGCACAGGCATGATGGACCAAATTACCTTATTCTGTGCTGTAAGATTCTATGATTTTATGCTCCATGAGCTTTATTTGGTTGAAAGATGTTGAACAACAATAACCTGCAACAATACAATACAAATTTACATTTATGTAGCGCCTTTCACATCAGGAGGATGTCCCATGATACTGTACAAATAGAGTTTTCACCCGAGCTGAGGGGAGGCGTTCCCGAGGAGGTGGAGTTGAGGGGGAAAAATGGCTGAAAGCACTCAAAGAGGAAGGTCTTGATGTGAACCTTGAAGGAGGCAAGTAAAAGGGGCGAGTTGAAGGGACTCTGGCATGAAGTTCCGGAGAGTGGGTGCAGATACCCAGAAAGCCTGCTCGACAATCGTGGAGCGAATAGGGCGAGGGCATGGAACAGGCTGAAGCCTGCTGAGTGGAGGCTGCGGCCACATTGGATAACGTTTGAGAGGTCGCACAAGTAAGGTGGGCAAGAACATTAAGGGATTTAAATGTGAAGACAAAGATTTTGTGGACGGACTATTATTCCAAGGAATAAATAACTCATTTATTAATCATACAGTCTGTTTAACAAATCAACCCTTAAATGCATACTTACTTTAATCATTAGAATAAGGGGCAAGTGGAAAACAGCTTTCATGTATTGATCATCAAGAGTAATTTCTTGAGAAGATGTCTGCACTTTAATATTCAAAGCTTGATAGTACAAGCTCTTGTACAAAATCTGTGTTTGATTTTTGGTCGGGGTAAATTCCACCCTGGGGTCATAAATTTGAGCTCTGTGCTTATCCTTTACATTTTGTCAAGGGATTTGAGGTGCGTGTGTTTTGCTCAGCGTTTGTCGCCGTTAATGTGTTGAATGATTATCATAGAATCATAGAATCATACAACACAAAAAGAGGCCATTCGGCCCATCGAGTCTGTGCCTGCTCTTTCAATAGAGCAATTAATGTCAATCCCACTACCCAGCCCTTTCCCCATAACCCTGTAAACCTGGCCTCCTCAAATTCCGCGTTTTTAAAAGTTGTTATCGAATCGGCCTCGACCACCCTTTCAGGCAATGCGTTCCAGATTCGAACAACTCGTTGCGTGAAAAAATTTCTTCTCACCTCCCCTCTGCTTCATTTAGATACTATTTTAAATCTGTGATCTCGAGTCACCGACACACCCACCAGTGGAAACAGTTTTTCCCTTTCTAACCTATCAAATCCCCATATGATTTTGAAGACCTCCATTTAGTCTCCTCGTAACCTTCTCTGCTCCAATGAGAATAATCCCAGCCTCTCGTGCCTTTCCTCATAATCAAGGTCCCTCATTCCTGGTACCATCCTCGTAAATCTCCTCTGCACCCTTTCCAATGCCTTAACATCCTTCCTATAGTGTGGTGCCCAGAACTGGACGCAGTATTCTAACTGACCAGTGTTCATATGGTTATATATTCTATGGGTTTATATGGGTTTATATATTCTAACCAGTGTTTATATGGGTTAATCATAACCTCCTGACTCTTTTACTCTATGCCCCTATTTATAAAGCCTAGTATCCCATATGCCCTTTTTACAGCTTTATCTACCTGTCCTGCCACCTTCAAGGATTCATTTACCTGAACCCCCAGGTCTCTCTGTTCTTTCACCCCCCCCTTAAGATTGTATTACCAGCCTATATTGCCTCCCCTCATTCTTTCTTCCAAAATGCATTACCTCACATTTCTCCACATTGAAATTCATCTGCCATATCTCTGCCCATTTGACCATTCTGTCTATGTCTTCCTGCAGTTGGCTGCTATCCTTCTCACTCTTTACTACCCTACCTAACCTTGTGTTGTCCGCAAACTTGAAAATGGTACTTGCTATACCCACGTCCAGATCATTTATGTATATTAAGAAGAGCAATGGTCCTAATACCGATCCCTGGGTGACGCCACTGTACACTTCCCTCCAGTCAGAAAAGCAGCCGTTCACCACAACTCTCTGCTATCTGTCTCCCAGCCAGTTCTGGATCCAAGCTGCCACTGTCCCTTTTATACTATGGGCTTCTATCTTTCTTACAAGTCTTTCATGTGGTACTTTGTCAAACGCCTTTTGAAAGTCCATATAAATTACATCAACTGCACTACCTTCATCCACCCTCTCCGTTACCTCATCGAAAAATTCTATTAGATTTGTTAGATGATTTTTAGGCCCATTTTCACCCATTTCAGGGTGAAACCTTGGGCAAGTTTCCTTACTCCACATGCCTAATAATAATTTCTCCAAAACAAAACAATAATAAATTGGTCATTTTCAATCCACGACTGTTTGTGGGACATTGCTGTGTGCAATTGGCTGCTGCGTTTCGCCCACAAATATGCAGTCAATTCACTTTACAGTCTATTCTGTGAAGTGCTTTGAGATGTTTAGAAAATGTGAAAAGCGCTATATCAAATACAAGGATTATTATTATTATTTTGGGGATGGGGATCCTCTAGGAGATGGGGAGCCAGGGGAGCCGGGCAAAGGCAGTGGTGATAGGCTTGCGCAGCCTAGTGTGGGACTTGCACTTAGTGACTTTCAGAACATTTTGAAGGATGGGGTCAGATGCCGAACAAGGCAGAAGGGGGAGTTGGCCAAACAGGTAGGTTCGAAAGTACCATCTGTTTTAATTGTCTTCCCTTAGGGAGAATCTAATCATTCTAATCGTTCTTGACACCAATTGACCATGACTATTGGGCAGCTTGCTTTTGCTGTGGCCCCTGTTAATACCAGATATGTTTTTGCAGAAAATGTGGCTCTGAGATTCTGACCATTGTGGATAACTATGCGGTCCTGCAGCTGGAAGTGGTGTGGTGTTACGTTCATTTGGAGCAACTTGACTGTCTCCGTGATGCAGAGGATCGACTGAGGCGAGCTCAGACGCGGCTAAACAGCTGCTATGGAGAGAATCTGGAGCGACTCTACAATCTGAAAGTTTGTTTGTGTTTACCTTTACTCCGAAACCTAAAGGAGTGTGTGGGGGGTGCTTTCCAACTGTTTTTCATTAAGCATGGTAAACGTGGACAGCGATATCAATGGCAAGCATTACAGTTTTAGCTGGTTAGATTCTAGCTGAGTGGAGGTCCTGAGGTCCCCAATTCTTGGCTCTAACCAACCTGCGCCTAATACTTTCTGGAATTAGGTAAGCAGGAGAGCGTCCCTCCAGGGAGAGAGTGCGCATTCCATTCCAACAATCTATCTGGGATTTCCATGTGCAGGTGGGATGCATGGACTTCTCAGCTTGGTTTGGATACTCTTAAGCATGGAGTGATGGGTTTCTGTATGTGTCAGACATCTGACTCGAGTGAAGATGCCAGGTGGTGAAGTGAGAAGGTCGGAGAAGTAGGGAGGTGCCAGGGAGTAAATGGATTTGAATATGAGCGTGAGGATCTTGAAGTCAATCTGGGGAGCCAGTGGAGCCTGGCCAGAACTGGTGAGATGGGGGTACGGAGTTTGGTCCGGGTCAGTATGTGGGCAGCAGAGTTCTGAATGAGCTGGATTTTTTGAATAGTGGAGCTGGGGAAACCGGCGAGGAGTGTGTTTGAGTAATCCAGGGGGAGGTGACAAACGCATCCACGAGGGTTTCGGCTGCATTTGAGGTAAGGTATGGTTGGAGCCTGGCAATGTGGTGGAGGTGGAGGAAGGTGGTCCTGGTCAAGAACTGGATGTGGGGGAGGAAGGACAACTGGGGGTCAAACCGGATGCCTAGATTGTTCACTGGCTTGGTGAGTCTGAGGGAAAGCACAGGGTGGTTGAGGAATTCAGATCTGCAGGAATGAAGAGTTTGACAGGAGCCAAGGCTTCCGTCTTGTCCACATTCAGCTGCAGGAAGTTTGCACTCATCCAGGGCCTGATGTCTGCCAGACAAGCTGATAGAAGATTGGCGGACCTGGAATCGATGCTGGGGGAGGCCAAGTAGATTTGTGTGTGATCTGCAAACATGTGAAAGTTTACCACATGTCTGCAGATGACATCGCCAAGAGGGAGCATATAGCTGAGGAAAAGAAGGGGGCCAAGAATGGAGTACTGGGGTACCCCACAGGTGACCGGGTGGAGGGAGAAACCATTTGTCAAAATGAAATGGAGGCGGTTGGTTAAGTAGGACTCGGACCATGCGAGTGTGGTCTCACTAAGGTGGGTGAGGGAAGAGGATGAGGGAAGAGGTTGAGAAGGATGGCGTGGTTGACTGTTTCGAACGCGGCAGAGATATCCAGGAGGACGAGGAGGCAGAGGGAGCCCTGGTCACAGATAGAGAGGATGTCATTTGTGACTTTGACTGTTGTACACTTCAGTCTATTCAGAAATTGAACCATTTCAAGAATTTGAATCAAGGCGTCAACAACACATTTAATATAGGATCTTTCACATCCACCCGAGTCCCATTCAGTTTCCTATTGAAACCACTTTAGATTTCTTTACACTAGTTGTATTAATCATCCTCTAACTTGTAACTCCCCTATCCTCCATTACTCCCGCATTGTGGAGTCCTATAGCTCAGTGAGGGCACGTGAGAGACCTGAGCTTGATTCCCGGCAGGGCGAAATGTTAGGCAAGTTTCCTTATTCCACATGCCTCTGTTCACCTAGCAATAAGATTATTAGTAACTTGGGGATTGCTTTTCTGGGGTTAATAATAATAAATTGGTCACTTCAAACCACGACTGTCTGTGGGATACCGCTGTGCGCAATTGGTTGCCAGGTTTCGCCCACAAAATATACAGTCAATTCACTTTACAGTTAATTCTGTGAAGCGCTTTGAGACGTTTAGAGGACGTGATAAGGCGCTATATCAAATGCGAGGATTATTATTAATTACTGGCTGCAATGAATCGTGGGAAATGACAACCTGACCCGTTACTGCATGCGCAGAAGAATTTCATTTCCTATTATTCAATGCGATTCCAATGCTTGCTGGTGATGGGAATGTAGTTTTGACCTGTCTCCCCATGTGCACTCAGACTTCGCGTAAATCATATTAAATGTTATGGTCCCGACTGATGCGACTTTTGAGGACTTTACTGTAATAAGTTGCTGACGTGCTTGGCTTTCACAGGGTAACACTGCGAAAGAGCAAGTCCTATTCCTGCGTCTGAAGCTTCTTCAGGGAGTGGTGTTGTACCACAAGGGAAAACTGGATGAGACTAACAAGCACCTGAATGAGGTACAGCAGGTTTTAATTCGCGTTCCATTTTCGCCATTTTAACAAGTTTCTGTTCATCTGCTCGACGATTATCAACAATAAAGCACACTGCTATTTAGGACTCAGCCTGATTGCACTCTTGCCTCTGACTCAGAACATTGTGGGTTGATGCCCATGAAAGGACTATGAGTCTAGTCTGGGGTGTCACTGCAGGGCATTTTGTGCAGGAAGGAGCGTGGTGGGGAAGCACATCATTATCGGCAGCACAGTCCTTTGGATGAGATGTTAAGCTGAGAGCCCATCTGCCTGTTTAGACGGACCCTAAAAATCCAATGTCATTGCCAGAAACAGAAGGGAGTTTCTCTCTCCTGGTGTCATGGCCAACAATCCCCCATACAAAATTGATCATTCACTTCAAAGCTGTTTATGGTATATTGCCGTACTCAAAATTGACTACCGTGTCTGCCTAGAAAACCTACCAACTATACAGTAAATCGTGTGAGGCACTTTGAGACAGTTCAGTGTGATAAGGTGCACTGGAGAGGGTGCAAAGGAGATTCACAAGGATGATCCTAGAACTGAGAGGTAATACCTTTCAGGAAAGGCTGAAAATATGTCGACTCTTCTCTTGAAAAGAGGAGGGTAAGGGGTGACCTGATAGAGGTTTTTAAAATTATGAAAGGTTTTGATAAGGTAGACATAGGGAAGATGTTTCCACTTGTGGGGGAGACCCAAACCAGGGGCCATCAATATAAAATAGTTACAAATAGATCAAATAGGAAAGTTAGAAGAAATTTCTTCACATAGAGAGTAATGGGAATGTGGAATATGCTACCACAAGGAGTTGTTGAGGCAAATAGCATAGATGTATTTAGGGGAAGCTAGATAGGTACATGAGGGAGAAAGGAATAGGAGGTTATAATAATAATAACAATACTTGCATTTGACATAGCACTTTTTCACGTCTTCTAGACGTCTCAAATGCTTGAAGGCTTAGTTGAGGAAGGCCAGGAGGAGGCTCATGTGGAACATAAACCAGTTGGGCCGAATGGCCTGTTTCTGTGCTGTATATTCTAATGTATTCTAATGTATTAAGTGCAAGGGTTATTATTATTTAAAACTGTAGTCATGTATTGTGCTAAAGGAAGGTGTTATCAATAGTTATAGATAATAATATGGGCAGAAATGGCAAACCGTTGAAGGATATTGGATGTCTGAATTTGTCCAATGTTTTTCATGCACACCTTTCTCTCTTTTGTTCGTCTCTCTTCAGGCGGAAATGTTATTGAGGAAGCTTTCTGTGGACGACACAAAGGTGACTAAGCTTATGACCTTTGGGTTCACAGCCCAGGAGGCACGCCTAGGTTTGCGAGCATGTGAGGATGATATAGAATCAGCTGCATCCCACATCTATCAGCGGAGAGAGGTAACTTTGTCTTTACAATTTCTCCCATTCCTTGGGTCTTCCCCGGCTCTTGCCAATGTTCAGATTACTACTCCTCCTCTTCGACTGTGCCTTCGGCCACCCTCCTACCCTTCCTACCCTCCCTTATCCCCACCCCCCACTTTGCTTGGGTCAAATCCCTGACTTGGGACGTCCTCCCGACGTGAAAGGTGCTACACAAATGTAATTTTGAATTGTATTGTGCTACAATAACTTGCATTAATATAGCGCATTCCCTTCTCAATCCTCATTGGCTCCCACTTCTCCTTACCCCACCCCCTCCCCAGCTCGGGTGAAGCTCTTTGAGACATGAAAGGCGCTGTGTTTTGTAGTAAAGGTATGTGATGATTAATTGTCTGCGTTTAATTGTTATTATCAATTATCTGGGGGAAAAATAAACATTGATGTCAGTTGAAAATTTTAACAAAATAAATAAAAATCTAATGCAGAATAAAGGATTATTATTTTATAATTTTATTTAATTTAATGACGTGATAAAGTCACCATATCAAATGCAAGGACAATTATTGTTTTATAGTTAATAAAGAAGTAGTAGTAGTAATCTGTTTAGGCTTTTAAGGGCCGATTCAAGACCTTTCTCTTCAACCGTGTCTTAGGTTATCTTACCACCAACAACCCTTTCCCTCCACCCCTCTTGACTCCAACCCACAGCATGGATGCAAACCCTTAACTGCTCAATTGCTTGGGATGTCATTCCGATGGAAAATGTGCTATAAAAATGCAATTTGTTGTTGTAGTCCTAATCTATTACTACAGATTATTTAGTAAAATAGAGTTCTATGACTCACTTATGCTTGCTTTGATTTTTATATATTCTGACCACTTTGCAGGATAAAGCTGAAATCAGGAAGAAGGAGAGGATGGAGAGGAAAAGGAAAAAGCAGGAAGCGATAAACTCTCTGATGGCCAGGGGATTTTCAGAAAACGCTGCCACTAAGGCATTTAGATCAGCAAATAATAACTTCAAGCGAGCCCTGGATGTCAGTATATATGTGTGTGTGTGTGTCTATATATATATATATATATATATATTTATAGCGCTCTGAGACGATACCCTGTATAAAGGGTGCTGTATAAATGCAAGTTGCTGTGATTGTTGTCTTATCTGATAACACCTTTTATTTGATGCCTTTCACGTCAGGAGGATGTCTTGGGTGCAAATTGTTGATTGTCCAGGGCCTTGGAACGTCCTCCCGATGTGAAAGGTGCTGTACAATTGTTGTTTACAAGCACTTACTGTACTGTAGACTTGAGTGACGGTGTAATTATGCCCCCTGTGGAGTTTTGCCTGACTTTGTTCTTGCTAGGAAAACAAACCAATGCAGGTTATGTTTGTATAGGAAACCTTTCACATTGGGAGAACATGCCCTTAACACGGCTGGTAAGCAAACCAGTGGGGAGGTGGTCCTTGGGAAGGGGAGGTAAGCAGGGTCTCCTTGGAGCTGAGATGGCTGGCAATGGAATATCAGAATTGAGCCAGCCCTCTGTGGTGGTAACAGTTGTCTGGTCCCTGAACCAAGTGGGTGCAAAGGACTCCTGTGCACTGCTGATGGCAGCCCAGTTAGGCTGGCTCATTGACAGGACTACATATTTTCGTGTCTTAATTTACGGTATGAAACCTTTGTGCATTACAATCAAAACCATGCTCTACGGCTGAGTGTCTTGTGTACCGCTATTCTCTTGCAACAGCCACGTGAAATGCTGGTTGATGATTCCCATTTGCTCTACATCAGAAGCCATGTTGTTTGGCTGCCTCTGCTATGCATGAACCAAGAGTCTTTGAATGTTTTGGTACGGATTTGTTTTAAACCACTTGCAAACTTTCTTTTTAGATACTTGAAAACAGTCCTGAACTGTCTCATCCAGAGGATGATCTGCCCGGGCCAAGTCACCAAGTCCAAATTACTGAGGAAACTATTAACCAGGTATTAAACGTGTTTGTTCTATGGCCGCTTACAAACAGTCGTTCACAAACTCATGTTGGTCTATTGTGTTGCTCCATCACACCTCTGTCTTAAATCGTCCAAATTGGAAGTGCGCATTGTGGGATTGCTTTGCTGTACTGCAAAGGGCTCAATGGAGCAGCCTGGCAAAAAGCTTGCAAAATGTGCAGGATAATCTAGTTAGCAGGTCCGCAAATCCTCGAGTTTGATCTCTACCATGTCTGATGGAAGTTTGTGCTAATCTGCCAATATCTACTGCTGTCTTTACTTTTGGATTTTATGTTTTTAACAATATTTCATATAATAATAATGACAATAATGTGGAATCCTGTAGCTCCGTAGTTAGAGCACTCACTTTGCATACAAGAGACCTGGGTTCAATTCCCGGCAGGGTGAGATCTTGGGCAAGTTTCCTTACTCTACACGCCTGATAATAATCCCTCAAGAAAAAAAAACAATAATAAATTGGTCACTTCAAACCACGACTGTTTGTTGGACACTGCTGTGCGCAATTGGCTGCCGCATTTTGCCCTCAACAAAATACAGTCAATTCATTTTACAGTCTATTCTGTGAAGCGCTTTGAGACGTCTAGAAGCCGTGAAAAGTGCTATATCAAATTATTATTATAATATTTGAAGTGGCGATTGGCAATCCATGTTCTATCTGGCTTCTAAAACATAAATACATAAGACCAAGTTAGACGAAAAAAGTCCAAGGTCCATCTCGTTCGCTTTCCACCTTGCTGGTGGTCGCATGCACATATGTCCCAAACTACCTATGTACTATATCCTATAATGTTATTTCCTAAAAGAAAACTATCTAATCTGTGTTTGAAAGAATCAACACTTCCTGCTTCAACCTTCTCTCTAGGGAGCCTGTTCCACAGGTTCAGTATTTGCTAATTGAAACAGTGTTTGCGTAGATTTGTTCTGAATTTACCTCCCTTCAATCGCTGCCTGTGTCCTCTGGTTTTACTATTCTGGACAAGTTGAAACAGCCTGTTATGAACTATATTGTCTTGCCCCTTTAGAATATTAAAGACAGCAAGCAATCCTGAATCTTCTCTTTTCCAGGGTGAACATGTCTAATTTACTTAGTTGCACCTCAGAGTACAGTCCCTCCATTCCCTCAACCATTTTGGTTGCCTCCCTCTGTATCTTCTCGATTTCTTCAATATCAACAACAACAAGATTCCATTTATAGAGCGCCTTTCACGTCAGGAGGACGTCCCAAGGCGCTGCACAGTTGGGTCATGACCCGAGCAGGGGTGAAATGGTCAGGGTGAGGGGAGGGAAGGGAGGGAGAGAGGAGGGGGGAAATGGTCAGGGTGAGGGGAGGGAAGGGAGGGAGCGAGGAGGAGGAAGAGAGTCGAGAGGGGAGCTGAAGGGAAGGGAAAATATCCTTTTTGTACTGCGGCGAACAGAATGTACACAATACTATTAAGTATGGTCTCATCAATGATTTATACAGTGACAGGATTACCTCACTATTTCAGCTTGCTATAGATCTTTTGATACATCCCAACATCTGGTTTGCTTTATGGACTGCCACAGAGCATCGTTGGGAGAGCTTCAATTTATTGTCAAGCAGGACCCCCAGGTCCTTTTCACTTTCCATGCAGGTTTTCTTCCTTCTGTTCAAATATTAGTCCCTTCAAGGATTTTTTGTCCCCATGTTAAGTACTTTACATTTCTCCACATTGAATTTCATCTGCCACCGATCTGCCCAATTCCCAAGTATGTTCAAGTCCTCCTGGAACCCATCTTGTTCAGCTTCGCAATCTAACACCTTCATTAGCTTGGGGTCATCTGTAAACTTAGCGTCTGTGCTTGCAACTCGTTCCAGATATTATAAAAATATTAAACAAAAGAGGTTCCAAAACAGACCTCTGTTGAACTCCAATGGTAACATTTTCCCAGTCTGATGACATTCCCTGTACCACCACCCTCTGGGTTCTTCCGGTCAACCAGTTGTGTATCCGTTGTAATATACCTCCACTGATTCCCGCTTTCTTTACTTTCGGCACCAGCCTCTCAAGAGGAACTGTATCAAAGGCCTTACTGAAATCCAGATATATATCCACATCCTTAACCTTATCAAGCTGCCTTGTCACACATCAAAGAAAACCAGTAAATTAGATTGGCAAGATCTCCCCTTCATGAACCCATATTGGCTATAATTTATGGTTTTATTTTTGTTACCTTTCTTAAAAATAGGAGTAACATCTGCCTGTTTCCAGTCCACCGGCACCTCTCCAGTATTCAGTGATTTTCGCATTTCTGCGACTTCCTCCTTTAATTCTTTAAAGATTCTTGGATACAATTTATCCAGCCCCTGAGATTTATTTACCTAAGTTTGCACAGCTGCTTGGCAACTATGAATGAATATGAATAGTGTTCCAACTTTCCTCTGCGACATCCTTGAGTTCTCTTTTTAGGTCAGATAGGTTACCCGTCTCCTCCTTGGTACATACTGATGCAAAAGACTTATTTAGCACTTCTGCAGCCTGTGCAGCAATATTTGTCATGTTCTCTCCCGAACTCACCTTCAGTGGCCCTATTCCATTGCTTGTTTTTCTTTTACTCTTAATGTAATGTAACTAAAAAACTTTTTGATATTATCCTTCACATCTCTTGCCATGTTCAATTCAAAGCTTTTCTTTGCTATTCTGATGCCTTTTTTGTAGTCATGGCATGGCTTCTGGTATTGAATCCGACTTAATTCTGTGCCATTTTCCTTCATGGCTTTAAATGCCTTTTTTTCCCTTTTTATGATTTGCTTTGTAGCCCCATCCAACCAGGCAGGAGTGCCTTTAAGCTTGGAATCTTTGCTTCTCATGGGTACACGTTGTTCCATTGCCTTCATAATCACCTCCTTGAAGGAACTCATAGGTCCTCCTCCCCCACTGCCATATTTAAGCCTGCCAGGCCTACGCTGACTGAACTTCCCAAGCGCACAAAGTCAGTCCCCATGGCAATTTGTTTAGGTTTTATAATCTCACCAGTTCTTGTGATGTCAAATGTGACTGTATTGTGATCGCTGTTGCTTAATGCTTCTCCCACCTTTATGTTAGAGATTTGCTCATCCCTATTACTCATTATCAAATCCAAGATGTTATTTCCCCTTGTTGGCTCTTTCACAAACTGAGTCATAAAGCAGTCTTCCTTTAACTCTAGAAACCCCTTCCCTACCTTACCAGTAGACACATTATTATCCCAATCAATTTCAGGTAAGTTTAAAATCTCCAACTACTATGGTTGGTCCTTTGCTAGTTGCCTTCCTTATCTCATCCCACAGTTCCAGATCAAGGCTTTCACCCTTGCTTGGGGGTCTATAGCAAACCCCCAATAATAGCTTATCTCTGTTGCCATCTTTTAATTCTTCCAAAAATGATTCTGTGTCTGCCTTTCCTTTTTTATATTCGCCTACTTGTGTCTCAATAAGGGAGCTTATATATAGTGCCACACCTCATCCTCTTCTCCTGATACAGTCCCTCCTAAACAGTCTATAGCCTTTCAGATGCGTATCCCAAATTGATTGGATTCATTCCACCATGTCTCAGTGATGCTAATGATGTTCAATCTGTCACCCCTGACAAAACCTTCCAGATCACGCATCTTGTTTGTCAGACTTCTTGCATCAATGCAAATACAGCTCCATTGTTTTGCCTTCCCCATTTACTGTATAAGCATTTTTTGTTTCTTTTTCACCAACCTTTCGAGTTAAACCCATTACACTGGCAAGCCTTAAGGTTTTCCCTAATTGGTTCGGGTGCTCCCTTACATCTACCGCAACCACCCCTGTGCCTAGTTTAAACATTCCCTAGCTAAACTATTTATCCTGTCTGCCAACACCTCCACCGCCACGCATTTGTTTAGGTGGAGCCCATTCAGTCTGTATAGACCATTCCGAAAGGTGCCCCATTGTTTGAGGAAACGAAAGCCTGACTCCCTATACCACGCATTGGTCTGCCTATTTACCCTCTGTCTTTCCTCACAAGCATGAGATATGGGTACTATTTCGGAAAATACTATGCTTGAAGTCTTCCCTTTAGCTTCATTCCTAATGCTCTAAATTTACCCTAACCTCTGGTCTACTTCTATTTATGTAATTTCTTCCCGCATGAACAACTACAATAGGTTCCTTACCTGCTCCCTGTAGCATTTGGTCAACCTAAGTTTAAAACTATAATTTAAGTACTTGTCAGAAGTTCATAAGAGGAGTTCAGATCAAAAAGGTCCTGCAACCCATTTAATTTCAGCCTTCCTGGACAGTTGCCCTACTGTCCATACAGCATTAAGTTGTTATTCAAATGAGACCAGCATCCTGTAACCTGTTCCCGTCGTTAAACACCCTCTGGCTAAAGAAATGCTTCCCAGTGCCTGTCCTGAAATGGATTTTGTGACCCTAACCACATCTGCAATGTACAGGGAGACTACATTGTGTAGAATTCCATGCATTCCACCTACACATGGAAATCCCAGAGATAAATTGTTGGAATGGAACGTGCACTCTCTCCCTGGAGGGACACATCCTGCTTACCTAATTCCAGAAAGTATTAAGTGCAGGTTGTCAGGCGCCAAGGCTTGGGGAACCAGGAGTGTGTGTTGGGGTACTGCGGGAGTTGAGTCTTTTATGGGGGTACTTTAAATTCAATAAATGTTCACAATTCTTTTCTTTCTCCTGCAGAGAAAAATCAAGCAACAACAGTTTTAGTTTAGCGGAGTGGCAAAGTATTTATCAAGATTTTGTTTTTTGCGAACAGTTTCTGAGCCACTTAAAATTACACCATTGTCTTTGTACCCCCTTCCTTTCCCCGCCTGTATTTAAATCTAGGTGGCATTTCTGGGTTTTGATCACTCTGCTGCCGAGATTGCCCTCAGGAGGTTTCACGGGGACGTGGAGCGGTCGGTTCAGGCCCTAATAGCTCACGACGGATTTCTTCCTTCAAGTCTCCTGAATTCACCGTCGTCATCGTCACCAGAGGACATGGAGGTGGATGAGGGTACGATTGTTGCTGTTAATGAGAATTACCTATATTTGCAGATGTTAAGCATTGACACTCTCCTGCATTTATTCATACTTTTAATAATAATAATCCTTGCATTTGTTATAGTACCTTATCAAGTCGTTGAGACATCTCAAACCGCTTCACGGATTGTATTGTATTTTAAGGTCTCTGCTTAAATGAGCACCTTAGAAGTATGAATAAATGCAGGATAAGATCTCTGCTTAAATGAGCACTTTGAGTAGTTTCACATGAATTGGAGGTTCGTAGATTGATCAGAAAGGAGCAGGCTGGCTTTCGTTCTCATGAGGAACGTGTGGGATTGGTTGTGGTTCTTGTATCAGACAATAGAATGTCGTGACGGTAAAGGGAAACCCATCTATGTTGCGTTCATCGACTTCCGCAAGGCCCGTCCCACCATTCTGCCTTCTGCCCCCACCCTCTGGAACTCCATCCCGTATTTCCTCCGCTTCACCCCCTCCCTTGCCTCCTTCAAGATCCATCTCAAGACCTCTTCGACTGTGTTTTCAATCACCCTACTTCCCCCCCCTCCCACGCCCTCCACCTTCCCCAATCTCGAACCTCAGCTTGAGTCCAAAACTCTGACTCTCCTGCACCACAAAGCGAAGGCAGATGAGTCCTCATCTCCCATCATGATGGTATGATCAGCACCTGATTTCAGTATTGCACCACAAGAAGGTTGTAAGGGCACATCCAGAGAAAGAAACAGACCAGTATAGCCTTAATAGAGAACCATGGTTTCTAGGAATCAAGGGTTGCCTGCTTTCCGATGGCGTCCCCTAACTATCTTTCATGGAACTGCAGGAGTGTCTGGGACACCCAAGTCTGCTGGTCACGGGGGAAGTAAATTTGCGCCAATTGCTCTCTACTCAGCCCAAAATGCTGTATTCTGTTGAGAGAACGATCTTCCCTTCATTTCATGGCAGCCCACACAAAGTTGAGTGTGGGGGGAGGGGAAAGAGGTTGGGCTCCTCCCTCCCTGAGATTTAATTGAATTTAATCAACTCCCTTTCACGTGCGACCCTGGTATCTGGGAGCAAACATTTATCACGTTTGTCTGAGGACGAGACTCCCTCCCCCTTCACAAGAGAATGAATGTTCCTCTTGGCTTGTCTTTCAGCTCTCAAGCCTCTATTTCTGGGAGAGGAGGGGACTTTCCCCACGGGAGCAGTGGCTCTGTTTGGGATCTCCATAAGTGGGCCTTTTAGAACTCCTTTTAATTTAACCAGGAGTAAAGTGTGTTCCCCTTCTGCTCCTGATGAATCACACATATTGTATTACTAGAAGTAATTTGAAAGGTTGAAAGTCATGATACAAGCTTATATCTAGAAATAGCCTCCCTTTTTGCATCCATTGATAAACTCTGAAATAAATATTGTACACAATTCAACAAGGTAATGTCCATTAGCTCCTGACAATTTGTACCTATCTGGTTTCCTTTAGGATAGTCTAACCACCTGGAGATGTAGAATACAGAAGAGAATAGAGGAATAGGAGGGATGGTTGGGAGCTTGTGTGGAGTATAAACACCGGCACTGACTGGTTAACCTGTCCTGTCCTGTATCACTCAGTGATACTCCACCAAGTTTGTGCTACTGAAGTCTTGCAAGTAATTACTCAGGAGTCCCATAGCATAGTGGTTGGTGTACTTATCTCTCAAGCAAGAGTACCCGAGTTCAATTCCCGGGCAGGGTGAAATCTTAGACACGCCTATGTTTACCTAGCATTAAGTAGTTTGTTATTTGATTGGCGAATCACTTTCTGGGGATAATAATCAACAACAACAACTTGCATTTACATAGTGCCCTTCACGCGGGGTAGCATTGCCAGTGGAGTCTGGCAACGAGCCAAGGGAGAGAGGGAGTGGGGCGGTGACCATAAGCACAATCAAAAAGGAAGGTCTTTAGGTGGGATTTGATGATGGGGAGGGAGGAGGCAAGGTGGACAGATCGAGGGAGAGAGTTACAGAGCTTCAGGGAGTAGTGACTGAAGGCATGGCCACCGTTGGTGGAGCGGAGGGCACAATATGACTTATTGTCATAAGGAGGCCGGAGCCAGCCGAGCGGAAACAGTAGGTGGTGGAGTGGGGGGTAGGCAGGGAGGTGCGAGGAATGAAGTGATTTGAAAGCGAGTGAGAAGATTTTAAAAGTCAATTAATTCAGTGATTGGGAGCCAGAGGATTCTGGCAAGGATTCTGGAGGCGGCCTCTATCTCGGAGATGAAGAAATCCAAGACTTCTTTGCACTTGACATTTGATGTTAGGATTGAAGGTGCTTGATGGGGTTCGGGGTGGAGGTGGTGGGTGGTGGAGAACAGAATTTTGCAGTCGTTTTTGACCTCCAGAACGACCTGAGTAGAATGCAGTTTTGGTTTGTGAGAGGGAGTGGCGTTTGGTGTGAAGATGTTTGAGCTAGCGGTGAACCATGAAGCTGGTTTTGTGCCATCTGCGCTCCAGCAACCGGGTTTGTGATTTGAGAGAGCAGAGTTGACTATTGTACCAGGAGGAGTGGACAGGTTTGGTGATGATCCTGGATTTCAGGGGGACAAGCGAATTAAAGGTGGAGGAGGAGTGATTGTTTAACAGCTTGATGGCTGCATCAGGATCACTGCTGGTGGAAGGCCAGAGGGTGTTAGGTCCATGGATGAGAGGGCGTTTGTGCGGGACTCGGGCGGAGGCTTTCTCCATTGGGGGAAAAAGATTTTGGAGAGCTTGGAGGAGAGAGAGAGATAGGCGAGGACAGGGAAATGAAAAAGTAGTCAGAGATGGGCTTGTCCCTGATGGACAGACCAGTCTAGGCCATGTGTGACTATGAGGTTAAGAGGGTGGCTACAGTTGTGGTTCGAGGAATTAATATGGAGGGTGAAGTTTAGGGTGGAGAGGAGGGCAGTGAAATCAGAGGAGATGGGCAGGAGGAGTTGAGGTGAAAGTTCAAGTCGTCCATGATGAACAAGCGTTCCGTGAAGAGGGACAGGAATGAGAGGAGACAGGAGATACCCTTGAGGAAGAAGCCAGGAGGTTTGGGGGGGTCGGTTAACTAGGAGAATTTGTTAATTGTGCAGATCTGTGGAGTCCTGTAGATCAGTGGTTAAAGCAATTACCTCGCAAGAGTGAGGACCTGGGTTCGATTCCTAGCAGGGTGAAATGTTCAGCAAGTTTCCTTACTCCACTCTGTTTACCTAGTAGTAAGTAGGAACCCGGTTGTCAGTCGATTGGTGGATTGCTTTTCCGGGGGTAATAATTCGTTCAAAAAAAAATTTGGTAATTTAATCCAAGAGATTAAATTATCAAGGGTCCTGGAGTCAAGGGTGGAGGCATATTGGTCACTCAATCCACAAATGTTTGTGGAATCCTGCTGTGCGCAATTGGCAGCTGCGTTTCGCCCACAAAATACAGTCACTCCACTTTAAAGTATATTCTGTGAAGCACTTTGAAACTTATCAACAACTGAATAAGATGCTATTTCAAATGCAAGTATTATTATTACTTCAAAAACAGAAGTCGCTGGGAACACTCAGCAGATCAGGCAGCATCTATGGAGAAAGGAAAATGAGTCAACGTTTCGTCAGAACTCTTGATTTCAGATTTCCAGCATCTGCAGTATTTTGTATCTTGTACTTCATTTGGTCTTGCAGGTGAGTCTGCGGAGGAAAGGCGAAAGGAACGCGAAATCGTGGAAGAGGTGTTAGCAGACATTCCCGAGCACGAGGAGGACTACTTGGATATGACTCTGGAGGAGGAGAAGGAAGTGATTTACAAGTACAAAAGCTGGCTACAGGGTTCACAGCAATCCACGTCCTAAGCATCTGCAAGAGGAGCCGAGTTCCACCTGCCTTCATTTGATCACTCGTCGACTTTAGCTTTAATTTTTAGCAGTGATTTTGAACACACCGGACTAGTGTTTTGGCATGTTGAGATTCTGTATTTGTTCTTTATTTTAAATCAACTGTGCTTTTCGTGCAGTGATTTGCACCTCAGTAACACTCCGCTCGTCTTAAGTAAGACTGGACTCACTTTACCAGCAAAGGTTTTCTAGTTTCCGATGTGGGAGGGGGATTTGGGTGTGGGAGGAGAAATACTACTTGGTACAGTAAGCGCCAGGGCTCGTTATAATGGCTTGTGGATCTGAAGGATGATTTTGATGGCTGTTGGAGCCCATGTTAAATGGCACTGCTATAGGGGACTTTCCTTAATTTTCTCTTTTTATCCTCTTAATTAATTAATTAATTAATTGGGGTTCCCAAGTCTGGGCTCTTGCCAACTTGTACATAAAACTCTGCAGAATTAGGTAAACAGGATACATCCTTCCAGGGAGAGAGTACACATTCCATTTCAGCAATCTATCTCTGAGATTTCCATGTGAAGGTAGGATGAATGAAAATCTCAATTTGGTTTGGATATGCTTAAGCATGGTGATGGGTTTCCGCATGTTTCAGACATCCACCCGGTTGACCAAAGAAAATCCTCCTTTTTCTCCCTCCCATTTCCACTCCCAAAATCCTTCCCTCCCCCACCACCTTTGGGCTGTTCTTCTGCCTCAGTCACACTGTAGTTCATTGCTCTCAGGCTCATGCTTACATCTGATCCCAGTAATAGCCTCCTCCCCACATAGAGGAACGTTTCACACACCAGCAGGCACCTCATTTTAACACTGATCAAGATAAGAGGCTGGGACAGTCACAGCTACTGTCTTGTCCCTTAACTCAAGCTGAAGTTTCTTTGAGATGCATATTTTATGATGTTGGAATAATAAAATGCGATGCCCCAAATCCCTCTCCATTATTGAGATTCTACCAAAAGAACTGGAGATTTTTTTTCCCCCTCCCTTACTGGAAAGGTGCACTTTGCTTTTGCTCAGTATTCAGATTGTGCTTTCATCCTCTGTATCATCTCTTCACTCACTACTTTCTCCCACATTCTCCTCTTTAAGATTCCTTGTAGGCAAACAACTAGCAGGCTTCAGCACACTGCTGGGTTTGAAATGTACATTGTACATGGTGTCCACAAAGTCTTGTTACCCCATGTTTTTTTTTCTACAGTGCACTGACCAACAACTGAAACGTGGAAGAATGATGATAATTGCATGGAGAAGTACTTAATTGTATTCAGTATAAGCGTTTAACTGTATTTAGACATCCAACAAAGTGAGTGAGCGCCATCATTTTCATGGCATATAATGATCCGTCGCCAAGTTCAGTGCCACATCTTCCGTAACGTGATGGAGTGACGAGGAGAAGTGCATCTCTGACAGCTTGTTTCAGCTCCACTGTAGTCTTTTATCGCTGTTTTGTAACAGGGGGGTAACAGGACTTTGTGGATACCCTGTATAATGCATATGAACTGAACCTCACGGTTTTATTTTTTTTTAAAGTTGAGTGAAAATTTCAGCAAAAAACAGATTTATATAAAGTTGATTGGAATTTAAAGCATATGAAATTATTTTTTTTGAGAGGTGTATTTTGTCTTAATCTAGTAAATTTTTGTAGAGAAGCCAGATTGTCAGCAGTTACGCCGACTGAATTTTTTTGATATATATATATATTAAGAGAAATGTGCTTTGGGATTTCAATATCCTGTAGCATATCCTGGATTTGTCCTCTTTGATCTCATCCGTTCCTTTTTCTCTCTTGGTATGGTAAGTGATAGGTCGCTATATCAAATGCAAGGATTATTGTGGCTGCATTCAGTGAAGCAATCCGTGCT
This sequence comes from Callorhinchus milii, assembly GCF_018977255.1. Taxonomy (NCBI): domain Eukaryota; kingdom Metazoa; phylum Chordata; class Chondrichthyes; order Chimaeriformes; family Callorhinchidae; genus Callorhinchus; species Callorhinchus milii. Next base: position 11,753,619 of record NW_024704743.1, read on the forward strand.
GCAGCACAGATGGTCAGTCTACGCTGTTGCAATGAGCAGCAGCCTCATGGACTGTGTGAGCGCATGTTGCTCACCAGCATCTTCTGTTTCGAAAAATTACATTTGAACACTGGTTATTTTTAACTTATTTTGAACCGTGAGTTTTTTTCCTTTTCTCCCCACTAACACCATAGTTGTGGATTTAAACAAAATTAAGGTAAACCTTTTTTTTCTGTACTGATTTTTTTCACAGCAGATGTTTATGTTTGAGCATTCAGTGTTAGGTCTGCATTTGAAATGGAAGTGATCTTGTTTTAAAGCAATTGTTTTACAAGACTAGAGTTTTATTTTTAAATTATGGTTAATTTGTCTCTATTTGCAAGGATTTTATCCTCGCTTAATTGATGTACTCCTAAAAGGAGCTTTTATTTCTCTTCAATCAATTTCCCTTCTATTACCATGTCTTCTGATGCCTTTCGCTGCTTTCCATCCTGACAGTGGAAACTCATATGTTTTTTTTGTCTGAAAAATGTACGTTTCTGATGTTGCAGTACCATTTCCTGAACTCCTGGTGTCCAGGTCCATTGAGAACTGTGAGTGAGTTTTTACATTCTGAAATAAAATGATTGTACTCTACAGCCCCATGTTGCTGATCTATCTTGATCCACGTAATGTACAGAGAACATTGATTTTTTTTCTTTCCCCCCCAAAAAAAAAATTTGTGAATAAATGTAGAACTTTGTGTGGAATAACTTATTGTGTGAGGCCATAAATGGGTTCAAGAGATGCTTTGTCACGTAAAGTTCAAAGTATAAAACACAAGGTCACAGCCCATTACAATAAATCCTGTGAAGCTCTTTGAGATGTCCTGAGGTGAAATGTTATATCAAATGTAAGGATTATTATAGCAATGGGGAAGTTTTCAAATGTTTACTTAGCTTTTTGATCTACATAAATGACCTGGACTTGGGTATAGGGAGTACGGTTTCCAAGTTTGCAGGTGATACTAAGCTAGGAAAAGTAGTAAACGGTGAGGAGGATAATAGCAGACTTCAAGAGGACATACACAGACTGGTAAAATGGGCAGAATGTGGCAGATGAAGTTTAATGTGGAGAAATACGAAATGAAGCATTTTGGGAGGAAGAATGAGGAGAGGCAATATAAGCTGATGGTACAATCTTGAAGAGGGTGAAGGAACAGAGAGACCTGAGGATTCATATAAGTAAATCTTTGAAGGTGGCAGGAGAGGACAAAGCTGATAAAAAAGCATACAGTATACTAGACTTCATAAATGGAATACAAAAGTCAGAAAGTTATGATGAACCTTTATAAAACACTGCTTAGGCCACAGCTAAGCCCATTTTACCAGTCCGTCTGTGTTCAGTTCTGGGCACCACACTTCACAAAGGATATCTCAAGGCATTGGAGAGGGTGCCAAGGAGATTTACCAGGATGTTACCAGGAATGAGGGATTTCAGTTAGCAGGAGAGGCTAGAGAAGCTGGGATTATTCTCCTTGTAGCAGAGAAGGTTAAGAGGAGACTTAAGTGAAGTTTTCAAAATTATGAGGGGATTCAATAGGGTGAACAAGGAGAAGCTATTTCCACAGGCGGGTGGGTCGGTAACCCGAGGACACCGATTTAAAATAGTTGAAAGAAACGGGAGGTGAGTAGACATTTTTTCACACAGCGAGTTGTGGCAATGCATTGCCTGAAAGGGTGGTGAAAGCCGATTTGATAACAGCTTTTAAGAGAGAAGTAGATGATTATTTGGGGAGGACAAGTTTGCAGGGCTATGGGGAGAGAGCGAAGGAGTGGGTTTGGTTTGCATAGGTCTTTTCAAAGATCCAGCACAGACATGATGGGCCTAATGGCCTTCTTCTGTGCTGTATAATTCTACGATTCTATGTTTCACATAAGACGAAACATAAAATCCCAGCATAGCTTGAGTTGCCTCAACCCAGAACTGGCTCACCCTCTTGAAGATCTGAAAGCCACCAAAAGAAGAGGGAGGAACGAAGAGTTAGACGAGTAAGCCCAATCCTAATCACTCACTAAACTACTGTAAGGGCACAGTTTAAATGATAATTGTAATTTTGGAAGATCCTTTGCAGGTGCTCAGCCTACCATGAACTAAATGTAGGGCAAGAGAATAGGACTGGAGGAAAGTAGTGGTAGGGAGAGCAGATCGTGAAGATAATGATAATAAGCCTTCCATTTGGCCAGGACACTGGGAGAACACCCTTCTCGTTTCGAATAGTGCCATGGGAACATCCAGCTCAAGAGGCAGATGAGACCTCAGTTTAATGTCTCATCCAAAGATGGCACCTCTGAGAATACAAAACCCCACCCCTCTACCAGCACTGCATTTGAATGACAGCCTAGACTGAGTTCAGGTGCCTCTGACATGTTCAATGTTAATAGGTATTATGACAAACAAGAGGATTCCTATTGGTATTGGTCTGAGAGAAGCTCACTTCTTTGTTCTGTTGCGGAGGGAGCAGCGTAACATAGCAAGAGAAGAGGGAGAGAGAAAATGTCACTTAAACTGGCCAGGGTGTATATTGTGAATAAAATTTTACTTTTGGTTTGCCATTTACATTGAATCAATATTTAAAGAGTGCATTATCAGTGTGTGTGTCATTTTCAGTTTCACTTGTTAATGTCAAAAGCTGTAAACTTTTCAGAGAACATCAGGCCTCAGGAGCCTGAGTTGGTAGACTGTAGCCCAGGAGAGTGCCATCTCAGTCTGGTTTTGTAGAGGAAGTCTGACTGGGATGAGGACGCTGAGCTCGTTTAAAGAAACATAGCTTGATGCTATGATGGAAATTTTGGAACAAAGCCAGGAATAAATACCTTCATTACCTGCCACATCCTATTCTCTGACCTGGTCATTCCCTAACTCCTATGTTCACCCCCTCCACTCAGCTAACACAGGCTTGCTCCATATTCCAACCCACCCGCACTCCACCCCTTGCCACCATTGGTAACTAAATGTTCGGTCACTGCCCCCCAAACCTCTGGAACTCCCTAGCTGTAACCCTGCTCCTTGCACTCCTCTCTATCCATCTTTGCAGCTCATGCAGGGCTTTGCATTCACAATCCAGGCTGACTCCATTCCAGTGCTGGGGGAGCACTGCATTATCAGAGGTGCCCCATCTGCTTGTTCAAGTGGATGTTAAAGATTCTGTTGCATTATTCAAAAATAGGAAAGAAGTTTCTCATGGTTTCCTGGCTAACAATCCCCTGTCTGCTTTTTTGAGAGGGTTGTGTGTTTGCTCAGAGAGCGTGGGGGATTTCCAGCTGTGCTTTCCCCTTTAACTGAACTTTGGAAGCTGCAAAGGTGAAAGTGAAACAAGATTTTGTGATGTCAAAGCTCCTGAGTAACAACAACACTGCACCTTCTCACTTCCAGTTTCTGCTTCAATTTGAGGCAGAAGAGGATTTGATACAGGAAAAGACTTAAGGGTGAGTGAAAGAGACTGCCAACAACTTGCATAGCTCGACTATCCCAACGCCTTGCTCGTCAGCCTTCCCAACTCTTCCCTCCACAAGGCACAGCTCATCCAGAACTCTGAGGCTCGTGTCCTCTCCCACACCCGGCTCTGTGACCCAATCACACGCAGCCTTGCCCAGCTCCACTGGCTCCCCGTGCCTCAGAGGATCAAGTTAAATATTCTCGTCCCCCCTTACCTTCAAGGCCCTCCATGGTCTTGCCCCCTTCTACTTCTCCGACCTCCTAACCCCTTATCAACCTGCCCGCTCCCTCTGCTCAGCAGGCTCTGGTCTGCTCCACGTCCTCCGTCTGACCTGCCCCACCATCAGCGCTTGGGCCATCAACCTCTCTGCCCCCACTCTCTGGAGCTCTATTCCACATTCCCTTTGGGTCGTTCTCTCCCTTGCCTCCTTCAAGGCACACCTCAAGACTCTCCTCTTCGACTGTAACTTTGCCACCCTCTCTGCCCTCCACCCTGCCTGATCTCGACTCCGCCCCCCAGCCCCGCTTGGGTCCTAATCCCCTCACCGTTCAGCGTTTTGGGACGTCCTCCCGATGTGAAAGGCGCTTTACAAATGTAATTTAGTTTTGTATTGTATAGCGTCTCTCATGTGGAGTAGTGTGACAGAGGTGGAGGAAAGCGGTCTTGGTTAGGGACCAGATGTGCGGTAGAAAGGACGATTGAAGATTGAACCTGACACCTACATTAAGTACAGGTTCAATAAGTCTGAGGTTGGAGCCGCAGGTGAGAAGACATTTATGGGAGCCAAAAAGTATTCGGGCTATTCGGACCGTCATATCTGGGCTGGCTCTTTAAAAGAGCAACCCACCTAGTCCTATAATTGAGACTTTACACCAAGGTCCCTTCTATACCTGCTCAGGTGGATATTAAAGGTACTGTGTTACTATTTCTGCTCGGCAATGCCCTGGATAATATCAATCATTTAACTTTATGGCTATTTGTGGAACATTGCTATGCACAAATTGGCTGCCACATTCGTCCACAAAACACAAAGTGACTCCACTTACGCAAGTAAATATCCAATTTGAAATGTTCTGATGATATGATAAGGTGGTGTATCCGATGCAAAGATCATTATTTGGATCCTTTTTAGTCAAGAGAAGAAGATGACTGATCGTACAATGGAAGTGAATGAAGGATCGGCATGCGGCAGCTCAAAATCTGTGACCATTTTCATTAATTCACCAAATGAATGTCAGGTAAGAGTGTTGACCAGCGAAGTCTAAGCTCATACTCTAATGCACCATTGGGAGTGTGTTGCATTGTCAGAGGTGCCATCCTTCAGATGAGACGTTAAATCGAGGCTCTGTCTGCCTGTTCAGGTGGATGTTAAAGATCCCATGGCATTATTCAAAAAGAGAAGGGAGTTTCTCCCAAGGTCCTGGCCAACAATACCCCAAATAAAATTGGTCACTTGATTCATGGCTGTTTGTGGGACACAGCTATGCGCAATTGTGCTGCCACGTTTGCTTACAAATATGGGAGTGGAATCGCTGCAGGTGGAAGGCCAGAGAGAGACGAGGTCCAAGGATAAAAGGACATTTGTGAGGGACTTGTGTGGAAGATTTTTCCACGGGCAGAATAGAATGGAAGAGGGCTTGGAGGAGGGGAGAGAGATGCAAGAGGACAGGGAGATGAGGAAATGGCCAGAGATGGCCTTGTCTGTGATGGACAGATCGGAGATGTCAAGACTGCACCCTGCTTACCTAATATCCAGAGAGGATTAGGCCTCTTAGTATTAAATTGTCTCAAAATAGCAAGTCTCTTTGGGTTCAACCCCTGCTCGGGTCTAAATCCCTGACTGTCAAACGCCTTGGGACATCCTCCTGGTGTGAAAGGTGCTATACAAATGGAAGTTGTTGTTGTTGTTTCAGGGTGCTGGAAACAAAACCAAGCATACTGTGCAAATTAACCTGACTGCTACTGGGAAAGATCTGAGAGCAAGGTAGAGTATTTTAAACAAGATGAATTTAAGGCTAATGTGAAAATATGGTCACCCTACCTGACACATTTTTTACATCAAAACAGCAGTGTTGGTGGTGGGCTGCATTGTCAGGAGTGCTGTCCTTCAGATGACATGTTAAACCCAGGACTGGTCTGTGCCTGTTCAGGTGGACATTAAAGATCCAGTGGCACACCCGAAAAGAGAGAGAATTTCTCCAGGTGTCCTCGTCAACAATCCTTCAAATAAACAATAATTTGTCATTCACTTCCCGGCTGTCTGTGGGACATTGTTAATTGGCAATACACAGTCAATAAACTTTACAGTAGAATCCTGTCAAGTGCTTTTGAGTTGTCTCAATAATAATACTTGCATTTGATATTGCGCCTTATCAGGTCTTCGAGACGTCTCAAAGTGCTTCACAGGATATACTGTAAAGTGAACTGACTATATTTTGTGGGCCTCAATGACGTAATAAGGCACTATATCAAACTCAAGGATGATTATTATTAAAAATAGTGAAGTACGATTCACCATATCTTTCATTGCATATGCTGGTTTAGATATTATGTCTTAATTTGTCCCATTAATTTTCAGAGTCTCGGATTTGGTTAAGATAGAACAAGAATGCATTGAGCTGATATACTGCGGCAGGAATCTTGATATGGGTAAGTACTCCAGATCCCAGACTCTGTGATCTGTGTACCCTGCTTGGGTAGTTTCGTAAGTCTCACATTTAGTATCAGTGTTGTACAATCTGCATTGATGATTTTTTTTGGCATTAAACAACAACAATTTGCATTGATACAGTGCCCTTCATGTGGGATAACATCTTACAGCGCACTTTCATTTTATCCTTCGTGAAGGGCTCTATATAAATGCAAGTTGGTGTTGCTGTTGTTTATTTTGGTCAGCCGGGTGTCTGAGACACACAGCCATGGAATGAATGACTAATTTTATTTAGAATCAGAATATTACAACACAGGAGTCTATTCCCCCGCTTGTTCCTCATACCCCTTGTCAAGCACCTATCTAATTGCAGTGCATTCCAGACCATAACAACTCCCGGTGTAAAATAATTCTCCTCATCTTCTGTCTGGTTCTTTTGCCAATTATCTTAAATATATGGCCCTGGTCATGACCCACCGGCCAGTGGAAACAGTTTCTCCCTATCTACTCTATCAAAACCCCTCATAATTTTGAACACCTCTATTAAATCTCTCCTTAACCTTCTCTGTTCTAAGGAGAACAATTCCAGCTTCTCCAGTCTCTCACATAACTAAAGTTCTTCATCCATAGTACCATTCTGGTAAATCTTCTCTGCATTCTCTTCAAAGCTTTGATATTCTTCCTAAAGTGTGTTACCCAGAATTGGACACAGTATTCCAGTTGAGGCCTAACAAGGTTCAGCAGAACTTGCTTGCTTTTGTACTCTGTGTCTCTATTTATAAAGCTAAGGATTCCATAAACATTTTTAACAGCTCTGTCATCCTGTCCTGCCACATTCAAAGACCTGTGTATGTGAACCCCCAGGTCTCTCTGCTCCTGTACCCCTTTAAAACTGTACCATTTATTGCCTTTCCAAATTGCATCACCTCACAATTCTCTGCATTAAACTTCATCTGCCATGTGTCTGCCCATTTTACCAGCTTGTCTATGTCTTCCTGCAGTCTGCTACCATCCTCCTCACTGTTTACTATATTCCCAAGTTTTGTGTCATCTGCAGACTTTCACATTTTGCTCTCTATGCCCAAGTCCAAGTCATTCACAGATATCAAAAAGAGCAGTGGATCTAATATCGACCCCTGGGGGACACTCCTGTATACTTCCCTCCAGTCTGAAAAACAACCATTCACCGCTACCCTCTACTTTCTCCCAGCCAATTTTCTATCCATGCTGCCACTGTCCCTTGTATCCCGTAGCTTCAATTTTGCTAACTAGTCTATTACGTGGCACCTTATCAAACGCCTTCTGAAGGTCCATATACACAACATCAACTCCACTACCTATTTGGGGGATTGATGGCCAGGACACTGGAAGAAACTCCCTTCTCTGTTCAAATGGTGCCACAGGATCTTTAATGTCCACTTGAACAGGCGGATCTCAGTTTAACGTCTCATCCAAAGGACGGCACCTTTGTCAATGCAATGCAACTCTAGCACTGCACTGGAATATCAGTTTAGACTGTGTGAGTTCAAGTCTCAACCTGAATGCTACCTCTGAGTCAGGCTGACACACATGTCACCTTGGAGTCAGTTCAGTTCCAAGGAGACCTCACTTAACTCTCCCCGAAGGAGGATAGTCCCTAGTTAGTCATTTTACATCCAACAAGCGTGGATTTGAGGTGGATGTCACGTACCAGAAACTCCCCGCGAGCTTCCTGGTGAACTCAGCATGATATGCGTGAGAGCATTGCCACCATCTTCCTGCCCACAGGACGGACACAGAGTTTAACCAGCTAAAGCTGCATAGCTTGCCATTGTCGAACTAGGGCCAGCCAACCCGTTTGGACTTTGCCTTTGAGGGTGAAAAGGAGCTGAATGAGAAGAATCCCTACTCTGTGTGACCAATCTTCCCCTCCAAGTCCTACTGACGAGCCAGGCTGATCTGATGTGTCATCAGTGGGCCCTGAGTTCCTCATGAGTGGAGAGGGGGAATGGAATGAGTTTAGTGCAGCACCTGTATTTGTGATTTGTTTTCTCAGAAAAACCTCTGTCGGAACAGAAAATAGTCGACAAAGCAAGAGTTCGGGTGAAAAAGATAGACATGAAAGCAAGAGAGGAGGAGCGCTGCCTGTCCAGGATAAAGAAAGGAGCAGATCTACTGGTTCAGCGAGGTCAGTGGTCAGGTAACCTCTGCTAGTACAGGCCATATTTGGATACTGGACAAGCACAGGATTGGACTCGGTTGTGGTGTCCTCACAAATAGTGGAATCCTGTAGCATATTGGTTAGAGCACCACCTCACAAGTGAGAGGCCTCATGTTCGAATTCTAGGCAGGGAGAAGCCTTAGGCAAGTTTCCTTACTCCATACGCCTCTGTTCACCCAGCAGGAAGTAGGAACCTGGTTGTTAGTCGATTGATGGATCGCTTTCCGGGGGTAATAACAAACATTCGTGGATTGAGTGACCAAATGATTTACTTATTTATTTATGAAGGGATTATTACCCTTGAAAAGGTTAACTAAGGTTTCGCCCGGCCAGGAAATCGAAACCAGATACTCTCACTTGCGAGGCGAGTGTTCTTGCTGTTGATGATTTCTTTGGTTTTGTTTCCAGGTGAAAATTTTGAAAAGACCTATTTAAAAATTACAAATGAGAAATTGGAAGTTGTTGAGGTCCCAGAAAAAGAGCGGGTGGTGAGTATTGACCCGAACTTCAGTTGAAATTGTTTTTTTTTTGTGCCTCCAGATCCGTACAAGATCGCTTAAGCTGAAAAATCAGCCCCTCATTCTCTCCCACTCATTGCTCTGACTCTGAGGTGACAGTGTGCCGGGCTGACACACACTCTGAGCCGGGCTGACGCACACTCTGAGCCGGGCTGACGCACACACTGAGCCGGGCTGACGCACACTCTGAGCCGGGCTGACGCACACTCTGAGCCGGGCTGACGCACACACTGAGCCGGGCTGACGCACACTCTGAGCCGGGCTGACGCACACTCTGAGCCGGGCTGACGCACACACTGAGCCGGGCTGACGCACACACTGAGCCGGGCTGACGCACACTCTAAGCCGGGCTGACGCACACTCTGAGCCGGGCTGACGCACACTCTGAGCCGGGCTGACGCACACTCTGAGCCGGGCTGACGCACACTCTGAGCCGGGCTGACGCACACCTGAGCCGGGCTGACGCACACTCTGAGCCGGGCTGACGCACACTCTGAGCCGGGCTGACGCACACTCTGAGCCGGGCTGACGCACACTCTGAGCCGGGCTGACGCACACTCTGAGCCGGGCTGACGCACACTCTGAGCCGGGCTGACGCACACTCTGAGCCGGGCTGACGCACACTCTGAGCCGGGCTGACGCACACTCTGAGCCGGGCTGACGCACACTCTGAGCCGGGCTGACGCACACTCTGAGCCGGGCTGACGCACACTCTGAGCCGGGCTGACGCACACTCTGAGCCGGGCTGACGCACACTCTGAGCCGGGCTGACGCACACTCTGAGCCGGGCTGACGCACACTCTGAGCCGGGCTGACGCACACTCTGAGCCGGCCTGACGCACACTCTGAGCCGGCCTGACGCACACTCTGAGCCGGCCTGACGCACACTCTGAGCCGGCCTGACGCACACTCTGAGCCGGCCTGACGCACACACGGAGCCGGCCTGACGCACACACGGAGCCGGCCTGACGCACACACGGAGCCGGCCTGACGCACACACGGAGCCGGCCTGACGCACACACGGAGCCGGCCTGACGCACATAAACTTGCCCAAGATTTCGCCCCGTCCAGGAATCGAACCTGGTTCCTCTTGCTTGTAAAGAGAGAGTTCTAATTCTACGTGACGGAACTCCACAACTTTGCAGTCATTCTGTGGGACGCCTATCTCTGTGGGGAGACATTCTTGATGTGATAGATGCTTTGCCAAATGCAAGAATTATAAATATTGTAACAACAACAATTTGCATTTATATAGCGCCCTTCCTGCCAGTCGGGGTCTCGGAGCACTTATAGCTGCCATTTCTCTTTAATTGATTGTTTTTGTTTGGTTCTTGCACAGGCCATTTTAACAGCCTTGGTTCTGCACGAAACAGCCCGAGATTACATGAAGCCGGAGAAGCAGGACTGGACCAGAGCCCTGAAATTTTTGAAGTTTGCAGAGGAAGCATTTGGGTAATAATAATAATAATATAATAATAATCCTTGCATTTGATATAGCGCTTTTCACGTCAGGAGGACGTCCCAAAGCGCTTCACAGAACACACTGTAAAGTGAATTGACTGTATATTTGTGGGCGAACGCGGCAGCCAATTGCGCACAGCAGTGTCCCACAAACAGTCGTAGATTGAAAATGACCAATTTTTTATTATTGTTTTTTGTTTTTGGAGGGATTATTATTAGGCTCTGTGTGGAGTAAGGAAACTTGCCCAAGGTTTCGCCCTCTGCCTGGAATTGAACCCTGGTCTCTCGCTTGCAAAGCGAGTGCTCTAACCACTGAGCTACAGGACTCCATGTAATGTTGGAGCCATAGGAACATAAGAACAGGAATAGACCATTCAGCCCTTCAATCCTGTTCCACCATTTAACTAGATCATGGCTGATCTGTACCTCAACTAATCCTTTCAATTCCAATTTCTCACTTTCTCCGCATGTCCCTTAATATCCTGACCCACCAAAGATCTATCAACCTCACTATTGAAGGTGTGGATGGATCCAGCATCCATGGCCTTTTGGGGGAGAGAATTCCAGATTCCTACCACCCTTTGAGTGAAAAAAATGCTTCCTGATTTCACTCTTAAATAGTATGGTTCTAATTTTAAGACTATTCCCCCTTGTTTTGGATTCCCGAACCAGAGGAAATAGATTCTCTGTACCTATCAAATCCCTTTATCATCTTAAATACCTCAATCAAATCACCCCTCAACCTTCTAAGCTCAAGGGGATACAATCCAAGTTTACACAGCCTTTCCTCGTAACTTAACCCCTTTAGGCCTGGTAACATTCTAGTGAACCTGTGCTGCACCCCCTCCAGAACCAATATATCTTTCCTGAGGTGTGATACCCAAACCTGAACGCAGTCTTCAGATGTGATCTGACTAACGCTCTATACAACTGAATCATTTCTTCCCTTTTGTATTCCAGGCCCCTTGAGGTAAAGGCCAACATTCCATTCACCTTTTTGATTACTTTTTGCACTTGGGAACTAGTTTTTAGTGATTTGTGGATATGGACACCCAAATCTCTTTGCTCCTCCACAGTTCTTAATTTCTCCCCATCAAAAAAAATTCTGCTATATCTTTTTTCGGTCCATAGTGGATGAGCTCACAGTTTCCCTACATGTGATAAGGTGCTACATCAAATGCAAGGATTATCATTATTATCACCTTTATAATTATTATAAACAAGGCTCCATCTGCCTGTTCATGTCAATATTAAAGATCCCAAGGCACTACTCCAAAAGAGAAGGGAGTTTCTCTTGGTGTCCTGGCCAACAATCCCACAGATAAACTTGGTCGTCAACTTCACGGCTGTTTGTGGGATGTGGCTGTGCACAAATTGGCTCATGTGTTCACCAATAAAATGCACAATCACTACGGTTTACAGTAAATCCTGTGAAGCACTTTGGGACGTCCGACCGACGTTCAACGCATACTGTATGGATTGTTATGATTACTATTATTATTGTGTAAAACATGCAGTCAGATCGCAGGCAGAAGAAGCTGTCCCTTCAGACAGTAGCAGGAAGATTGGCCATGTGTTGGTTGGACAGGTTCTATTAGGTTTCTTTTCACGCATTGCCTCTTTTCACAGTGAGTGCAATCAGGACTATATCAAATACATCGATAATAATGGAGTCCTCAATCTAGACGTACTTTGGTGTTACATGAAGCTGGAGAAACAACCTTCCCTTGAAGAAGCAAACAAAAGATTGGAAAATGCTGAGATGTACCTGAAAAATACCTTTGAGAAAAACACGGAGTCAGATCAGGAACATGAGGTCAGTTATTGTTATGAGCAAGGAGGCATTGACTCGCTTAGTTCGGTGGCTTCTGCACAATATTGGGGCTGGAAAAGTGCTAATTTAAGTGCCGCATGAAGAATGTTATATAAATAATAATCCTTGCATTTGATACAGCACCTTATCACGTTGTTGAAACATCTCAAAGCGCTTCACAGAATATCATGTAAAATGGGTTGACTGCATATTTTGTGGATGAAGTGCAGCAGCCAATTGCACAAAGCTGTCCCAACAAATAGTCGTGGATTGGGTGACCAAATTATAATTTAGAGTAGGGATTATTGCCCCCAATGAGATCTGTCAATCGAGTAACAACCAGGTTCCTAATTACTGCTAGATAAACATAAGCGTGTGGAATAAGGAAACTTGTCTAAGGTTTTGCCGCACCTGGGAATCAAACCTGGGTCCTCTCGCTTATGAGACAAGTGCTCTGAGCATTATGCTGCAGGATTCCGTAAATGCAAGTTGTTGTTGTCAGGCCAGCTTGAGCATAAAGGTGACTTCAAAGCTGGGTGCTGTCTCGATCCTCTAGTGAACTAATCATTGGGCAAACAAAAGGCTCTTCAAAAAGAGACATCTCTGAGGGGACCTTATAGAGGTGTATACGATTTTAATGGGTTTGAGAAAGTAAACCCAGAACAATACTTTTGGATGTGCTGAGGCATCAGAACAGATACCAGGAAGTGTTATTTTACCCAGAAGTTCATTAACAACTGGAATGGGGTTATCAGGAAGGGTGGTTGAGGCCAGAATACTGGGACCCATTTAAGATACTGTAATGGGAGGAATGTGAGCATGGATATCAAATGAGCCAAAGGCCTTCTTCATCCAAACCATTCTTGGGATAAATTGGGCTTTAGCTTTGTTGTTCATAAATTGACTGCCTACAAAATTTCACAGTTCCTAAACTTGTCAGCAATTACCAATGCAGCATTTTGAGACATTTTGACATTAGTGCCGCTGTTTCAAATGCCAGAGTAATTTATTATATTATAAAAGTGTCTCCTCCTGGGACCCTCAATTTTGCTGCACTTCAAGAGACTGGCTCTGACCTGAGATCAACTCAAAATTCCAGCTTGACTAACATCAGGTCTAATGCATGAGAATCACTTTATGCCCCAACCTGTCTTTTCAAAGGCACTATTAATCCGTACAAACGTTTATTCAACTTTACAGTCTCCCTTAGATGTCAGTTTTGCTCAATAGTTAGCACTCTCACCTCTGAATCAGAAGGTTGTGGGTTCAAGCCCTACGTCGGTACTTCAGCCCTAAACACAGAGACGGCGCTTGTCAAACTCACAAATGACGTCCTCTTTCTCTATGACTAGGGCTCCCTCTGCCTCCTGGTCCTGGACCTCTCGGCCACGTTTGACACATTTAACCACGACATCCTTATCCACTGCATCTCCTTCCTCATCTACTTCAGTGGGACCGCATGAGCCTGATTCGAGTCCAACCTAACAAACTGCCTTCACTTCAACGGTTTCCCTCCCACCCCACCTGGTCACTTGTGGTGTACTCCAGGGCTGCATCCTTGCCCCCCTCCTCTTCCTCATCTATATGCTCCCTCTTGGCGATGTCATCCGCAGACATGGGGTAAACTTCCACACGTTTGCAGATGACACACAAATCTACTTCTCTTCCTCCAGCTGCGAATCCAGGTCCGCCGATGTTCTCTCTGCTTGTCTGGCGGACATCAGGGCCTGGATAAACGAAAATTTCCTGCAGCTGAATGTGGACAAGACGGAAGCCACACTCATTTGCTCCAGTCAACATCTTCTATTCTGTGCCTCTGACCTCCTCAATCTCCCCGGCCTATCCCTCAGACTTACCGAACCAGTGCGCAACCTAGGCATCAGATCTTCCCCACATCCGGTCCCTGACCAGCCCCACCTTGCTCCACTTCCTCACATTGCCCACCTCCGACCATACCTAACCCCAGACGCAGCAGAAGCACTCGTCCATGCGATCGTCACCTCCTGGCTCAACTTTTCAAATACCCTCTCCCCAGCTCCACCATGCCCAGGATCCAGCGGATCCAAAACTCCGTCGCCTGCATACTCATCCGCACTAAACTCCGTACCCCCCATCATACCAATTCCAGCCAGGCTTCACTGGCTCCCTATCGCTGAACATATCGATTTCAAGATCCTCACATTTGTTTTCAAATCCCTTTATACCCTGGCACCTCCCTCCCTCTACAACCTGTTTCCCCCCCACCCCATCCCACAATCCACTGCCTCCACTCGACTGGCTCTGGTTTTCTGCATGTCCCTTGCGCCCTCCGTTCCACCATTGGTGGCTGCACTTTCAGCCACTACGCCCCAAAACTCTGGAACACTCTCCCTCTATCCCTTCGCCTTGCCCCTTCTTTCCCCATCTTCAGGTCAAGCCTGAAGACCTTCCTATTCGACTGTGCCTACAGTCACCTCCCCCTCCCCCGGCTTCGCATCATGCTCCGCCCCTGTCAAGCTCTCTGGAACGCTACCCTGTGTGAGGGGCGCTATACAAATGTAAATTGTTGTTAAGCTCAGTCGAGGCTGACACTCCAGCTGGGGAGAATGCTGCATTGTCAGAGATGCCGTCCTTTGGATGAGACATTAAAGCCTGTTTTGGCGGACATTAACACTACCATGGCGCTATTCAAAAGGAGAAGGAAATTTCTCTGGTGTACAGACCAACAATCCCCCAAATAATTTAGTCATTCACTTGATGAATGTTTGTAGGATATTGCAGTGTGCAAATTGCCTGCCACGTTTGTCTGCAAAAAAAATACATGTCACTACACTTTACAGGAAATCCTGCAAAACGTTTTGAGTCATCCACCCAAGGGTCTATATCAAATGCATGTATAATTTGAATTATATTTTTGCTTGACTGTTTTACTCTCTCAAATTATTTCCCTTTTCAAGCAGGAAAACAGTGTGAGAAAGAAGATACTGTTCTTGCAAGTGCACATTCTCTGGGGAGTGCTGTTCTCCTACAGGAGCATGAAGAAGGAAGCTCTTGATAATTTCCATAAGGTACAGGGGGTCAACAACAGCAACTTGCATTTGTATAGCGCCCTTCACACGGGTAGCATTTCAATGCGCTTATCAATTTAATCAGTCTATCATTTGCGTAGAAAAAAGGCTTCCTACGTTAGGACTGAATTTAGGAATTTTACAAAATTCTGCACGTTCTTGAATTTTAAGATCAAACAGTTAAAACAACAACAAATTGCATTTGTATGGAACTTTCCAAAGCTCCAGACAATCAAGAATGTGCACACAAGCTGGGGGTTGGGATCAAGGGGAAGGAGGGCAGGGAGGATGCGAGTTGGAGGGTGACCTAAGATGCAATCGAAGAGGAAGGTCTTGATACAGGCCTTCAAGGAGGCAAGGGAAGGACGAGGCAAAGGAACTGTGGGATGGAGTTCGAAAGGGTGGGGGCAGAGAGGCTGAAGGCCCTACTGCTTATGGTGGGGCCAGGTGGGAGACATGGAGCAGGCTGGAGCCCCCTGACTGGAGGGATGGACAGGTCACATAGGAGGAGCAAGGCTGTGGATGGCTTTGAAAGCGATATAGCGCCTTTCACGTGGATAGCGTCTCAATGTACTTATCAATTCAGTCAGTCAACCAATTGTGTGTAAAAAAGTTTCCTAAATTAGGACTGTATTTAAGAATTTTACAAAATTCTGCACGTTCTTCAATTTTAAGATTAAATACTTACATAGGGTAATGTGGCACGGAAAACAGGCCATTCAGTCCACTTAGGTGTTCATACTCCACACTAGGCCCTCATCACTCCTATTCCTCTCTGCAGTATTACAGAACAATTTACAATACAATTTATACTTGCATAAACACCTTTCAGGTCGGGAGGACATCCCAGGGCACTTAGTAGGGGCTAGGTCCCAGAGCTGATGTTTTCTCTTAAATAGTCTTACAGGCTAAGACCATGTGGAATTTCAGGCTTGTAAGGGCCTCTAAATCTATGATAAGGCCACAAACCAAACATTACTTTAAAACTA
Organism: Callorhinchus milii; assembly: GCF_018977255.1. Lineage (NCBI taxonomy): Eukaryota > Metazoa > Chordata > Chondrichthyes > Chimaeriformes > Callorhinchidae > Callorhinchus > Callorhinchus milii. The sequence continues at coordinate 11,769,754 of NW_024704743.1, forward strand.
TCTCTACCGAATTCATATATCTGTCCACTTCATGGTGAATCAGGATTTTTTTTTGTTTCTCTTTTGCATGGAATATCCACAAGATACCACTATGGTCAACATTCATTGTATTAGCTTCAGATCATTATTTCAATGAGCCTTCAGCCTATCTGTCCTCACTCTCTGTCACCCCATTCCAGAGTCCCTCCAACTCGCTCCTTCCCCTTGTTCAAGATCCATTGCAAGACTTGCCTCTCTGACCGCCTTTTGATCATTTTGCCTCTCACCACCCCCTTGGCTTTGACCCCAGCTTGCGTGCCAAGCCAGTATTGTTAAGCGTCTTGGGACACCCTCCCAAAGTGAAAGGCACTGTATAAATGGAAATGGTATTGCATTGTATCATCCTCTGCTATCACAACAATAAACAACAAGTTGCCTTTATAAAGCGCCCTTTGCATGTGTTAGCCTGGCTCAGTTGGTAGCACTCTTGCCTCTGAGTCAGAAGTTTGTGGGTTCAAGTCCTAAATCGGGATTTGGAAGCACATAGAATCATAGAATTATACAGCACAGAAGGAGGCCATTCGGCCATCATGTCTGTGCCGCCTTTTTGAAAAGAGCTACCAAATCAATCCCACTCCCTCACTCTCTCCCCATAGCCCTAGATGACACTCCAATGCAATGCTGGGGGCGCATTGCATTGTCATCCTTTAGATGAGATGTTAAACCAAGGTCCCTGTCTGCCTGTTCAGCTGAATGTTAAAGATCCCATGGCACTATTCGAAAAGAGAAGGGAGTTTCTCCCAGTGTCCTGGCCAACAATCCCCCAAATAAAATTATCATTTGTTTTACGGCTGTTTGTGGGACATTGCTGTGTGCAATCGGCTGCTGCATTCGCCTAGAAATAAACAGTCACTCCACTTTACAGTAATTCCTGTGAAAACACTTTGGAAAATCCTCACGACACAAAAGGTGGTATACTAATTGCAAGGATTATTATTATTTATTAATATTGTCTTTAGGACTTTCAGCTTACAGTCCAGACTGCCATTCAAACACAATACTTTCTTTCCCTCTAACACTCTGTCTCATCCTCTTTGTGTCTTTAACTCGTACCTCTTGAACTGTGCCTATGGCCACCTCCCTCCCCCATTTCCCTTGCTCAGGATAAAACCCCATCCCTGTGAAGTGCTCCAAGACATGAAGGACCCTGTATACATGCAAGTTGTTGTTGGTGTTGCATTGTTTGGATCAGACATTAAACCAATCTGCCTGTTCAGCTGGATGTTAAAGATCCTGTGGCATTGTTCGAAAGGGATTTCTCCCAAGATCCTGGCCAACAATCCACCAGATAAAATGCATCACTCAGTCCATGCCTATTTATGGGACAGTGCTGTGAACTTGGGACATTTGGAGTCCTGTAGCTCAGTGGTTAGAGCACCGCTTTGCAAGTGAGAGACCTGAGTTCAATTCCAGGCAGAGGGTGAAACCTTGGCCAAGTTTCCTTACTCCACACAGAGCCTAATAATAATCCCTCCAAAACAAAAACAATAATAAATTGGTCATTTTCAATCAACGACTGTTTGTGGGACATTGCTGTGCGCAATTGGCTGCCGCGTTCGTCCACAAATATACAGTCAATTCACTTTACAGTGTGTTCTGTGAAGCGCTTTGGGACGTCCTCCCGACGTGAAAAGCGCTATATCATATGCAAGGATTATTATTATTATTATTTGCCTACAAAGTGCCCAGTCGCAGTAAAAATCCTGTGAAATGATTTGAGGCGTCCTACCTCCTGCCCAATGTGAAAAGCACCGTATCAAACGTAAGGATTATTGTTCATAAAGAAAAATACTGCAGATGCTGGAAATCTGAAAAACAAAGTAGAAGTCGCTGAGAACACTCAGCAGGTCAGGCTGCCTGAATATCTCCAGCGACTTCTGCTTTTGTAAGGATTATTGTCGTTAACACAGGCAGAGAAGTTGTGTGACGAGCTTCGGTTGGATGACTGCGACTTTGCCCAACTCAGGCATGGAGGGCTGACACGTCAGGAGGCTCGGCTGGGTTTGCGAGCCTGTGGCGGTGACCTGGGGAAAGCTAGAGAGTTTATTCAGCAAAGGAGACAGGTAACTATGTAAATAAGTAAGAGCAAAAATTGGAGCTGAGATCTGGAGAAAGTGAGACAGAGTCTGACACCAACCGTGGACCCAGCACCAGAAAGGTAAACCATTGCACCAAGCTCAGAATCTGTGGTGGTTCTCGGTAGTCCAGTTCCTGGGTCAGGCAGGTCTGCAGTAATCCAGGCATTGCTGATGACAGCCATTGAGATGGGATGGGTAGACTGGAAGGATGAGGTAAAATGGGTCGAAGGCCCTTGTTCATTCGATCCGATCCTATGTTCTTGTGAATTGGCTGTTCCCACTGTTTGTGAAAAGCAAGTCATGCAAGCATGCCAGAAGGGAATGTGAATCAGTGTTTACACACACACAACTGCCAGCTCCGTGCACCACGACCCGGCTGGGAACACAATGTAATTCTCTTTTGCAGGTGATGCAGGCAAACTGCGGTAGGTCTTACACCAGCTCTGGACCATCGGTGACCTTTTGTAGCACACTGTGCAGGAACTCAATTTGTTCCCAGTGAGAGGTTGGCCTCTGACCATCCTCCCCTCCCTCACCCACCCAACTACAATAAAATACAATACAATTTGCATTTAATATTGCACCTTGCACGTCAGGGAGGACATTCACAGTGCTTGGCAATGCTGAGCTGGGAATGGGGTGCAGTGGCGAGGGGAGTGATTGAAATTTCGGTCAGAGATAGGAACATAGGAATTGCTAGATGAAAAAAGACAGAGGTCCATCTCATTCACCTTCTACCTGCTGTTATGCTACAATACCTTTGATGGAGGGGAGAGAGCAAAGAGGAAAGAGGAGACTTGATAAGGAGGCCAACCAGTCTCACTCCCCCGCTCTTTACCCACAGCCCTGCAATTTTTTTCCTTTTCAAGTATATATCCAGTTCCCTTTTGAAAGTTATTATTGAATCTGCTTCCACCACCGTTTCAGGCAGTGCATTCCAGATCGTAACAACTCTCCGAGTAAAATAATTTTTCCTCATCTCCCCTGGTTATTTTACTAATCTCTAGAAAGCACATCCCTTTCAATTAGGTAATGCTGAGTTTCTGGTCTTAAACAGCGAATTGAACAGCAAAGACTGGATTCTTACAAAGGCAAAAGAGACCGTACTGAGGTGATGGACGTGGGTGATTCAGAACATACAGCATCTCAGACCTTGCAACCTAACCAGGCCACACAGGTAAACAGAGCGCAAATACTTTAACATGATGAGGCTCCCGCTGCACCACTTCTAGCCCCCACAGCCTCCTGCAGGCTGACAACGCCCCACTAAACCCGCCGCCTGTCATCTCAGTGTGCACATTTTGGCTGCCTCCCCGACCCGAGCTGGCTCTCCCTCAAAATGCCCCCCTCCCTGCAACTCTCCCGCACTGTCCGGCTCTCTCTCCGCCCTCCCCTCCTCCTATCTCTACTTGACCCCCCCACTGCCTCCCTCTGCTCCAGCCTGGGAATCCTCCGCTGGGCTCATCATGGCACTCAGCGTTGGCTGTCCAGCAGCAGTCACACCGACTGCCTCATTCCCCACTACCGCCCCAAGTCACCCCGGGGGCTAACCTCTCCTTCCTCATCCGCATCCCCACCCTCCCTGCCAACCAATCCACTACCCCCTCCCATCCCTGCCAACTGTCCACTGTGCATTAGCCTTCAAAACATCCGCTCTATCTCTAACAAGACCCTGGCCATCAATGAACTCATCCTCGATGAGAACACTGACATTATGGCCCTCACTGAAACCTGGAGCACCCCAGGTGACACCTTCCCCTTCACTGAGGCCACACCACCTGACTACACCTACCACCATGCCCCACGCCCCAACCATCGTGGCGGCAGGGTGGCCCTCATCTCCAGGGTGTCACTTGCCCTATCCCGCTACTCCACCGGTTCATTACCCCCTTTCAAAACCTTACTCTCTGCCCTCCCTCCCACCTCTCTCCAAAAATCCTCTTACTTTACCGCTCCCCAAAATCCTCCCCCACCTTCATCTCTGACATCTCCATCCTCCTTGCTTCTGCTCCGACCGCCTCATCATCCTAGGCAACTTCAACCTCCATTTCACCCCTTCCTGCTCCATCTTCCTCAGACTTCTCCTTTCTCAACCTTTCCCTCCACATCCACTCTGCTACCCACACCCAAGGTCACCCGCTTGACCTGGTGATCACCCAGGGCCTCAGTGTCTCAGATGTCACGATCACTGACAAGGTCATCTCTGACCACCATTTCATCTCTCTCAACTCCCATATTCCTCTCCCCACTGCCTCCAAACCTACCACCATCTTCTACCGCCCGTGGAAGAAGATCTCCCTGCAGTTCCTCTCCGCTGCCCTGGAATCCTCTGAACTCCTCCCCCTCTGGCCCACCTCTCGCACCAACCCACTCACTGTGCTCACTCTTCTCCACAGCACCGTCTCCACCACACTCGATGCCCTTGCCCCCCTCACCTCCTGAACTGCTTCCTATTCCTGATCCTCACCCTGGTTCACCAGCCGCCTCCGCTCTCTTAAGAGTCAGGTGTGGGCTGCCGAATGCACTTGGCTCAAATACGGCCTTACGGTCCACCGCCGTATCTGGTTGGACCTCATCAAAACCTACCATTCCACTCTCGCCTCGGCCAAATCATCCTTCTATTCCAGGTTAATCCTGGAGGCGAAGGGCAACCCCAGGCTCCTGTTCTCCATCATCAACCGGCTCCTCCGCCCACCCCACTACGCCTCGCAGATTCTTTCCTCTGACTCTCACTGCGAGAAAATGCTGGACTTCCTCAACAACAAAATCAAGGGAATCCGCTCAGCTGCCACTGCCCTCCCTACTTCCACCCCCTCCCTACCCCCACCCCACACAATTACCCATCCAACAATTACCCATCCTTCCTTCCACACCTTTGAACCTGTCAACCTCTCCTCTGTCTTCACCACCATAACCTCCATGAAGCCCACCACCTGCTCCCTGGACCCCATCCCCACCCTTCTCCTTAAATCTCAGCTCTGCCTCCTTGCCCCACTACCTGCCGATATCATTAACCTCTCCCTGTCATCTGGCACTGTTCCTTCCCCCCTCAAAACAGCCATTATCACCCCCACAATGAAGAAACCTTCCCTTGACCCATCACAGCTATCTAGCTACCGGCCCATCTCCAACCTCCCTTTCCTATCCAAGGTCCTTGAGAGAGCCATTGTCTCCCAGCTTCACTCTTTCCTCTCCTCCCACTCCCTCCATGAATCCCTCCAACTGCTTTGGTCAAGGTCACAAACGACATCCTGACCATGTGCGACCAGGGCTCCCTCTGCCTCCTCGTCCTCCTCGACTTCTCCGCTGCTTTTGACACCGTGGACCACTCAATCCTCCTCCACCACCTCTCCTCCCACCTCAAACTTCAAGGCTCTGTCCTTGACTGGTTCAAGTCCTACCTTTCATACTGTCTCCACTTCGTCGCAGCAAACGGCTTCTCCTCCAGCCCCTGCACCGTCTCGTGTTGTGTCCCTCAGGGCTCTGTCCTCGGTCCCCTCCTCTTCACCCTCTACATGCTCCCCCTTGGTGACATCATCCACAGACATGGGGTAAATTTCCGCATGTATGCGGATGACACCCAACTCTATCTCTCTGCCTCCACCCTCAACTCCAGGACTACTGGCATCCTGACAGACTACCTGTCTGACATCAAGTCCTGGACGAGGGACAACTTTCTCCAACTCAACGTCAGCAAGACCGAGGCCCTCCTGATTGGCTCGCGCAAGCATCGCCGCACCTTGGGCGCTGGCAGCATCAGCCTCCATGGCTGCACACTCAACCTCACTAAGCCAGTCAGGAACCTGGGTGTCTTGTTTGACCCTGAACTGTCCTTTCTCTCTCACATCCGTGCCATGACCGGCACTGCCTACCATCACCTCCGCAACATTGCCAGACTCCACCACTGCCTCAACCCTCAGGCTGCCAAAATCCTCACCCATGCATTCGTCACACCAAGGCTGAATTACCGGAACTCCTCCTCATTGGCCTTCTCAACTCTTCCCTTCACAAGCTGCAGACCATCCAAAACTCTGCAGTTCGTTCTCGTGTTCTCTTGCATACCAGGCTCTGTGACCCCATCACTCCCAACCTCGCCCGACTCCACTGGCTCCCCATCCCGCAGAGGATCGAGTTCAAGATCCTTGTCCTCACTTTCAAGGCCATCCATGGCCTTGCCCCCTCCTACCTCTCTGACCTGCTGACTCCCTACCAACCTGCCCGATCCCTCCGTTCAGCGGACTCCAGCCTGCTCTATGCCTCCTGCCCGATTCGCCCTACCATCGGTGGCCGGGCTTTCAGCCTCGCTGCCCCCACATTCTGGCACTCCATCCCATGGTTCCTTTGCCTCGCTTCCTCCCTTGCTGCCTTCAAGGCCGGTCTCAGGACCTTCTCTTCGATTGTGCCTTTGGTCCCCCTCACACCTCTCTGTCTTACCTCACTCCTACACCGCCCTCCCCCATGCTCAGGCCCCAATACCTGACTGTTCAGCGCCTTGGGACGTCCTTCTGATATGAAGGACGCTCTACAAATGTAATTTTGTTGTTGTTGTTGATGAGTGTTAGAGAGTTCGCAGTCTAGGCTGCTGATCCATTGCAGCACTGGAGGTGGGGTGGGTCGGAGAGGAGTGCTGCATTGTCAGAGGTTCCCGTCCTTTGTATGAGATGTCAGCCTGGTGCAGTGGTAGCACTCTCACCTCAGAAGGTTGTGGGTTCAAGTTCCACGTCGGGACTTGGAATCTTGTAGTCTAAACACTGGGGGAGGGGTTACATTGTCGGAGGTACCGTCCTTTGGATGAGATGTTAAACCGAGGTCTCATCTGCTTGTTCTATCCCCCTATTCCTCTGACTGTTTCTCCTCCGTTGAGCACCTCACCCTCTAACATCCCTCCTATCTCTCCCTCAAAATACTGCTAGTTTACCGTCCACCCTAAGCTCCTGGGTCCATCCTCACTGATATCTCCTCACTCCTCTCATCCCTGTCCTTCTGCACTGAACATCTCTTCATAATGGGTGATTTCAACCTCCACCTAAACTCCCCTGCACCACATCCTCGGATTTCACTGGCCTGCTCTCCCTAAACATCACCCTCCACATCGACTCGCCGACCCACAACCGTGGCCACCCCCTCGACCTCGTCATCACACACGGCCTTGACATTTCCGACCTGTCAATCATGGACAAGCCATCTCAGACCACTTTCTCATCTCCCTCTCCTCCTGCAACCCCCTCTCCTCTTCCAAACCATCCATCATTTTTTTCTGCCCCTGGAAAAAGCTTCCCCCTGAGTCCCTCACAAATGCCCTCTGTTCCTCGGACCTCCTCTCTCTGGCCCTCCACCCGCTGCAATCCTGATACAGCCATCAAGCTGCTGAATGACCATCTCTCCATAACCTTCAATTCCCTGAAATTCAGGGTTGTTTCCAAACCCACCCGCTCCCCCTGGTAAAACAGTCACCTCCGCTCACTCAAAACACAAACCCGGATGTTTGAGCGCAGATGGCAGAAATCTGGCCTCACGATCCACCGCCAGCTGTGGCTCAAGCACCTCCGCACCCACCGCCTCTCCCTTTCACAGGGCAAATCTGGCTTTTACTCCAACCTTTTACTCTATTCTCAAATCAAACACCAAGTGCAAAGAGGTCCTAGATTTCTTCACCTCAAACATTGGCTGTATTGTCCTCCCTCCCCAACCACCCCCATGCCCAGACAACAACAAAATTACGTTTGTATAGCGCCTTTCACGTCAGGAGGCTGTCCCAAAGCGCTGGGCAGTCAGTGTTTCGGATCTGAGCTTGTGATCGGGATTGGGAAGGGTGGAGGGCAACAACAACTTGGACTTATATAGTGCCCTCCACGCCGGACAGTGTCTCAGAGCGCTACACAGTAACAGATCCCGGGGCCGAGACGGGAGGGAAAGTGACCAAAGGCGTGGTTGAAAAGAAAGGTCTTCAGCCAACATCTGAAAATAGGAAGAGAGGGGGCGAGGCGAAGGGAGTGAGGAAGGGAGATCCAGAGCCTTGGGGCGTAATGGCTGAAGGCACAGCTGCCGATGGTGGAGTGGAGGATTTGGGGGACAAGGAGGAGGCCAGACCTGGTGGAGTGAAGGGAACGGGCACTGTTGTGAGGAAAGAGGAGGTCAGAGAGATAGGGGGGTGCAGAGGAGTGGAGGAATTTGAAGACAAGGGTAAGGATCTTGAAGTCGATCCTTTCTGGGATAGACAGCCAGTGCAGTCTGGCAAGAACTGCGGTTATCGGGGAGCGGAGTTTGGTGCGGATAAAAATGCAGGTGGCAAAATGCAACCTCCTTGGCCCCCTTCTCTTTCTGATCTATATGCTCTCTCTTGGGGATGTCATCCGCAGACATGGGGTACACTTCCGCATGTATGCGGACGACACCCAACTCTATTTTTCCACCTCACATTGCGACCCCCAGTCCCCTGATGTTCTGTCAGCCTGCCTGGCGGTGGGTGACAAGAGGCAGGGCAGGAAGCAGGGAGATCAAAAGCATGGTCGAAGAGGAGGGTCTTGAAATGGGTCTTGAAGGAGGCAAGAGAGGGGATGAGGTGAAAGGACTGCAGGTGGAGTTCCATAGGGTGGGGGCAGTATGGCTGAAGGTCCGCCTGCCAATGGTGGGGCGGGCGAGGTGGGGGACGTGAAGCAGGCTGAAGCCCGCTGAATGGAGGGACCAGGCAAGATGGTAGGGGCTTAGGAGGTTGCACAGGTAGGGAGCAAGGCCATGGAGAGCTTTGAAGGTGAGGACCAGGATCTTGAACTGTATCCTCTGTGTGATAGGAAGCCAATGAGTCGGTGAGGATGGGGGTGATAAGGTCATGAAGCCTGGTGCGAGAGAGGACAAGTGCTGCAGAGTTCTGGATGATCTGCAGCCTATGGAGGGAAGAGTTGGGGGGGCTGACAAGCAAGGAGTTTGCATAGTCAAGCCCCAATGTTATGAATGTTTGTATGAGGCTTTGGGCGGCCTGCGATGTGAGACAGTGTCGGAGCCAGGTGATGTTTGGATGTGGGGGGCAGGCAGAGTACGTCATGACACAGATTTGGGGTAGAAAGGATAATTGAGAGTCAAACAAGATGCTAAAGTTCCAGACTGGCTTAGTAAAGTGGAGTGTGCAACCATTGGTGATGCTGTCAGCACCTGAGGTATGGAGGCCCTGACGGGAGCCCATCAGGAGAGCCTCGGTCTTGTTGATGTTCAACTGAAGAAGGTTAGCTCTCATTCTGACAGTCATTCTGTCAGAACAGCAGTGGTCCGTCCTGGAGTCAAGAGTGGAGGCAGAGAGATAGAGTTGAGTGTTAGCCCCATACATGTGGAAGTTGACCCCATGTCTGCATATGATGTCACCAAGAGGGAGCACATAGATATTGAAGATGAGGGCACCAAGGACCGAGCCCTGAGGTATGCCACACGAGACAGTGGGTGGGGGCTAGAGGAGAAACCGTTTGTGGAGATGGAGGCAGTGTGAGAGGTACGATCTGAACCATTCAAGGACAGAATCATGAAAGTTGAGGCAAGAGGAGAGGCGGTGGATGAGGATAGGAGGTCAACTGTTGAAGGCAGCAGAGAGGTCAAGGAGGATGAGGAGGCAGAGGGAGCCCTGGTTGCAGATCAACAACATGTAATTTGTCACTTTGACCAGGGTTGTTTCTGTGCTGTGGGGGCACGGAAACCCGATTGGAGGGCTTTGTGAAGGGAGAGGAAGGAGCAAAACTGGGAAGCAACGACTCATTCCAGGACCTTGGAGAGGAGAGGGATGTTGGAGATGGGGCGGCAGTTTGACCATCCACACCATCTTCTCCCTCCACCACAGCTCCTGTAACTCTCCCCTCCTTACACTACTTTGCCCCCAATTTTCCTTCCTTCCTCTCAATCACAATCACCCACATAAAGTTCACCACCTGCTGCCTTGATCCCCTCTGCACCCAGTTGCTGGTCACTCAACTCCTCTCCCCTCTGTTGGCTGACATAGTCAACCAGTCTCTCTCCTCAGGCTCTGTTCCACTCCCCCTGAAAACCGCTGTCATCACACCCCTCCTCAAAAAACCCACCCTCGATCCCTCTAATCTCTCACACTATCGTCCCATATCCAACCTGCCCTTCCTTGCTAAAGTCTTGGAATGTATTGTTGCAGATCAACTTTGGTCACACCCTCCCTCCACTCTCTCCTCGAGCCCCTGCAGTCTGGTTTTGGCCCTGCCCACAGCACAGAGACAGCGCTTGTCAAAGTCACAGATTACATTCTCTGTATTTGTGACCAGGGCACCCTCTGCCTCCTCGTCCTCCTGGATCTCTCTGCCGCGTTCGACACAGTCGACCACGCCATCCTCCTCCATCGGCTCTCCTCCTTCATCTGCCTTAGCGGGACCAAACTCACATTGTTCGAGTCCTACTTAACCAACCTCCTTCACTTCATCTTGGCAAATGATTTCTCCTCTCGCCCCCACCCGGTCACCTATGGGGTACCCCAGGGCTCCATCTTTGGCCCTCTTCTTTGCCTTATCTAAATGCTCCCTCTGGGTGATGTAAACTTCCACATGTTTGGGGATCACACACAAATCTACTTTGCCTCCTCCTGTACCAACTCCAGGTCCGCCGATGTTCTATCAGCTTGTCTGGCAGACATCAGGGCCTGGATGAGTGTAACCTTCCTGCAGCTGAATGTGGACAAGACGGAATCCTTATTCTTTGGCTTCTGTCAACAACTTCACTCCTGCAGATCTAAACTCCTCAACCTCCCTGCGCTCTCCCTCAGAATCACCAAACCAGTGGCAACCTAGGCATCCGGTTCGAGCCCCAGCTGTCCTTCCTCTCTCACATCTGGCCTCTGATTAGGACCGCCTTCCTCCGCTACATTGTCCGCCTTATGCCAAATGCAGCCGAAATCCCTGTGAATGAGTTTGTCACCTCCCGCCTGGATTACTCAAACGCACTCCTCGCCGGTCTCCCCAGCCAAAGGCTCTACTGGCTCCCCATCACCAAACAGATCGACTTCCAGATCCTCATATTCATGTTCAAATCCGTTCATTCTCTGGCACCTCCCTACCTCTCCGACCTCCTCACTCCCCAATCCACCACCAGGCACCTCCTCTCGACTAGCACCGGCCTCCTGCTCGTCCCTCGCACCTTCCGCTCCACCATTGGTTTCAGCCACTATGCCCCAAAACTGTGGAACACTCTCCCTCAATCCCTCTGTCTTGACCCCTCTCCCCTTTTTTAAGTCCCGCCTGAATACTTTGCTTTCCGACTATGGTCATCTCGTGGAGTCCTGTAGCTCAGTGGTTAGAGCACTCACTTTGCAAGCGAGAGACCTGAGTTCAATTCCAGGCAGAGGGCGAAACCTTGGGCAAGTTTCCTTACTCCACACGCCTAATAATAATCCCTCCAAAACCAAAACAAACAATAATAAAAAAAATTAGTCATTTTCAATCTACGACTGTTTGTGGGACATTGCTGTGCGCAATTGGCTGCCATGTTCGCCCACAAATATACAGTCAATTCACTTTACAGTGTGTTCTGTGAAGCGCTTTGGGACGTCCTCCCGACGTGAAAAGCGCTATATCATATTCAAGGATTATTATTATTATTATCTCCACCCTTACCCCACCTCCACCAACACCCCGGCTTGGAGTCAGGCTCCGTCACTGGTTAGTGCTCCGAGACGCTACCCTGCATGGAGGGAGCTATGTAAGTACATTTTGTTGTTGTTGTGCTCAATTGGCTGCCGTGTTTCACATACAAAATACACAGCCAATACACTTTTCAGTATATTCTGTGCTTTGAGACATCTCAACAACGTGATAAGGCGCAATATCAAATGAAAGGATGATTATTATTATTATATTATTAAACACAGCACTGGAGAAGCTGATGAGCATCAATGGAATTGTGCAGGTTTTGTTTCCAGCACACTGTGAGTTAATGGTTGTAAAAAAATGTTTGGGAACAAATGGCTAATTTGTGGCAGTGTGGGAGGAATGTGAGGCAGAATTATCCTGTCATGGCATGAGAACGTCTAACACTGAGGAATGAGACCATTTGGCCGATTCATCGGATTCCTTCGCTAGCCCACATACAATGGAGTCCAGTCATGGACTACATCCAATTATTTCATCTCCTGAGGGAAATTGCTTTTCGAACTCCAGAAGTAATCATTAAACCACGCTCCACAAGCCTATCACTCCCATCCTCATTCGGCTCCACTGGCTCCCCATTCCCGCAGCGGATTTATTTTATCATTTTGTTAAGATGTCTCACAGCATTTCACAGAATATACCCGTAAAGTGAAATTGACTGTATATTTTGTGCGTGAAACAAGTCAGTCAATTGCGCACAGCAGTGTCCCACAAACAGCCATGAATTTTTGTTTTTTTTGGAAAAAATTTTTGTAAGTGCTTATTAGCCCCAGAAAGCGATCTGCCAATCGGCAAAAATCAACCGGGTTCCTACTTACTGACAAGTAAACAGAGGCGTGTGGAGTAAGGAACCTTGCCCAAGATTTCGCCCGGCACAGGAATCAAACCCGATTCCTCTCGCTTGCAAGCAATTGCTCTAACCAATACACTACAGGACTCCAGAACTGACATCTATGTACATGAAAACCTGACGCATATTGTGAAAAGGTGTCTCTTTTATTTCAATGCTCAGGTTTGCGGTCAACTCAATGGAACTTCAAGTTCACAAACCACGGAAGCTGCAGATGCACTGATGCTTGTGGGTGCACGTGTACAGCCAGTCCTAGCACCCAATCCCACCAACGTGTCCGAAGGTAAATAGAGAATGTCATTAATATACAGCTAACCGTGTTTTGGAGCAATCGTTAAGCCGAGGCTCCGTCTGCTTGTTCAGGTGGAAGGTAAAGATTCCGTGGCACTATCGGAAAACAAAGAAGCGACCTCTCCCAGGTCCTGGCCAACAGTTCCACCACCACACCCCCACCCCCCCCTATCCAATAAAGTTAGTCGTTTGCTTCATGGCTATTGGTGGGACGTTGCTCTGCACAAATTGGCTGCTGCATTCGCCCAGAAACACAGTCAGTTTCCAGTAAATCTTGTGAATAGCTTTGAGAAGTCCTCCTGACATGAGCCAAATATAAGGATTACTATTAGCAAGAAAGACTGTAACAGTTGCAGCTTCTCCCTCTGGAGTTGAGGTGATCAGGAGGTGACGTGATAGAGGAGATTAAAGTTATGAAAGGTGGATGTTTCTGAGCTGTTTCTACTTGTTGGTGAGTTCAAAACTAGAGGGTGTAATGATAAGATAGCCAATAACAGATCTCATAGGGAGTTTAGGATAAATTTCTTAACTCACTGCCGAAAGCTGCGGTCAAAGCAAATAGCATTAATGTATTTAAGAGAAATGCGTACATAAGAGACAGGGGAAAGGGGAGTATAGGTGAGAGGAATAAAAGGGGCGGAATCTTGTGTGGAGTATAAACACTAGCACGGACTGATTGGACCAAATGGCCTGTTCACACTCTACGTAACTTAATGTAACTGTGTAAATGCACAGTAATGCTGTAGTGAGCTACAAAAAGTAGTTTTGAGCAATGCGCCTCTATCTGTGCTCAGTGCGATCTTGTTTTGACTTAACAACTAAATGGGGGTTTCAAAGTTCCTCATGGTTTTCATCTTAATTAGGAAGACGGTCTTTAAAAGGAACTTAAGAAAGAAAACCAGCTTCTAAATAAAAAACAATTTAAGGCTTTTTCTAAATTTAAAATGTATATATATTCTATATTTTATTTTTATTTAGCATTGTATATTTTATATACGTTTTCTGCCCAATTTTATATCTTTATGTAATGGCTGAGCATGTGATGCATTTTGGACTATATACACATGTATGCACATACACTCACGCACACACAGATACACTTGCATTCAGACTTGTCCGTGCACACATACACCCACAGATGTGTCTGTACATGCATGCACAAGTTGATACACCTGAGTACCTACATGCGCATTCACACGCGGGCATACATATTCAACTATCGGGACACATGCTTGTATGCATGTGCACAATTACATCTCGGACCTGAACTTACACATGCCCAAGAGTCTGCTCACGCACACACATACACACACATACTCACTCATATATAATAATAATAATAATAATCCTTGCATTTGATATAGCGCTTTTCACGTCGGGAGGACGTCCCAAAGCGCTTCACAGAACATACTGCAAAGTGAATTGACTGTATATTTGTGGGCGAACGCGGCAGCCAATTGCGCACAGCAATGTCCCACAAACAGTCGTAGATTGAAAATGACCAATTTATTATTGGTTTTGGTTTTGGAGGGATTATTATTAGGCTCTGTGTGGAGTAAGGAAACTTGCCAAGGTTTCGCCCTCTGTCTGGAATTGAACTCAGGTCTCTCACTTGCAAAGCGAGTGCTCTAACCACTGAGCTACAGGACTCCATATATACACACATATATATCTGCAACTACACATATATATATATATATATATATGCACGCTTGCGTAGGCACCCATACACACATATCTGCACACACACTCACACACACATATCTATACACATATCTATACACACATGCACACAGATGCACGCACAGATACCACACGTACACACATAACAAGGGTTTCTGCGACTTGTTGACGTACCTTTGAATCGTGCTGCCATCTTCAGCGAGATACTTACTGCTCCACTGGGATCTCTTGGGTGTCACGTGCCTTTTTGTTTGTCAGCAGACACCCAGGAAAGGCCAGAGGATGAGGAGGCCCTTATCAAAGAAATCTTGCAGCGCTTACCGGCTAATGGAGACTCTTATATTGATCTGTCGCTTGAGGAGGAGCAAGCAGTCCTTGCGCAATACATGACTAAGCTCATAGACTCGGAGACCAGACAATAATCAACACCTGCCTGAACACCATCCACCCAACTCCTGCACAGATCATTGCTTCCTGCCAACCCCAGCCCTGAAATTCCCCTGTGGTCTTAGCCTTAAAAGACAAATTCATTGTCTTCATATGTGAGATGTTGCAGGGTTCGAGACTGAACGCTTTGAAATATTGATTCAGCCCTTAATGTGGAAGAGACTAAATGTGAAAGTATGTCCTGACTGTCTAGCGCCTTGGAATGTCTACCTGATGTGAAAAGCGCTACACAAATATGAATTGTTATTTGTTGTTGTGAAAGGTCTGCTCGTAAATGTGAATTGTACTGTGTTGTCTCCCGCCTCCGCCACATCGTCGAGCTCCGCCACTGTATCTTTCTTCAGGCAGGCAAAACCCTCATTTATGCATTATATCTTTCCTTGAACACGGCAAGCTCGTCAGCCTTCCCATCTCTTCCCTCCACAAGCTGCAGATCATACAGACCTCTGCAGCTCGTGTCCTGCACCAGGCTCCGTGACCCCATCATCCGCACCTTCGCCTGGCTTCACTGGCTCCCCTTCCCCCAGAGGATAGAGTTCAAAATCCTCGTCCTCACATTCAAAGCTTTCCACGGCCTCGCATCTTCCTACCTCTGTGACCTACTAAGCCCATATCATCCTGTCCACTCCCTCCCTTTAATGTTACCCACTAATCTTTTCTCATATGATCTCTTTGCCCCTCTTCTTTTTCACTTCTCCTCTGTACTTTCTATATTCTGTTTGATTATCTTCTGTATTTTGGACCTGACATTTATCATAAGCTTCCTTTTTCTGTTTTATTTTAATCCCAATTTCCTAAGTTATCCAGGGAGGTTTGGATGCCCTACCTTTCCCCTTTGTGGGAATGTATTTGTTCTGTCCCCGAACTATCCTCGAAGGTTTCCCATTGCTCATTAGCTGCATTACCTGCCAATCTTTGTTTCCATTCCACTTTGGCGAGGTCTCTTTTTAACTCACTGAAATTAGTTCTCTTCCAGTTGAGTAGCTTCACCTTTGATTGTTCCTCTGCTTATTTGATTATTCGAATAAAACATGAAGCTCTTTACCACAAATTGTTATCAAAGCCAAGTCATTAGCAGAGATCCCAGCACCACAAGGATGGAACTGAGTGAGGTGGAACAGAGTGAGAATTCTGTTAAGGAATTTGGTGAAAGTGGGAATTCGGTGCAGAGGGGGAAAGAGATGCATAATTATAAAATATTAAGTTATATTAGTTATATTAAAACATGTCTGGGAATATGGCAGGGCAGTTGAGACCGATTGCATGCACAATGTGTGCCATGTGGGAACTCCACGATGCTTTGTGTGAGCTGGACAGAAACGTGTGGAGGAAGTGCCTCTGGCTGCTCGAGCTTGAGCTCAGAGTTCCTGAGCTTGAGGAGAGGCTGATGTCACCACATAACAAACGGGAGGCTGAAGAGTTCATGGATCAAAGGTTTCAGGAGGTGGTCACTCCACAGGCACAGAGGGTTCAGAAGGAGAGTATGGTAGGAAGAGAGGGCGGGCAGTGCAGAAATCCCCTGAGAGTGTGACACTCAGAAACCGGTTTTCAGGGGGATGACACCTCTGGAGAGGGGAGTCAAAGGCAAATGGATGCACAGGGAGACACAGGAAAGAGTGTCAATGCAATTGTCATTGGGGACACAATGGTGAAAGGAGTAGACAGGCGTTTCTGCAACCAAAGACGTGACTCTCGCATGGTATGTTGCCTCCCTGGTGCCAGAGTTGAAGAGATCATGGAACAGGTGCAAAACATTCTACAGGAGGAAGGAAAATATCCAGAAGTTGTGATCCATTTTGGGATCCATGACGTAGGGGGAAAAAAAGGCTGAAATTCTACACGGAGAGTATCAAAAGCTATGGAAAAAGTTAAATTGTAGGACCTCAAAGGTGGTGATCTCCGGATTAACTCCCAGTGTTTCGTGCAACTCAGCAGGATCAAACACATGAATGCATGGCAGGAGAAATGGTGCAGAAAGGAGGGCTTCAGGTTTCTGGATCAATGGGACCCGTTCCGGGGCAGATGGGACCTGTACAAGATGGATGGGTTACACCTGAATAGGGCTGGGACCAATCTCCTCGCAGGGAGATTAACTAGTGCTGTGGGGAAGGGTTTAAACTAATTTCGAGGGGCGAAGGGAATCAGGATGTAGCATTAGAGAGGACAAACAAGTTACATAGAGGGCTGGGAGAGACGAATAGCAATGTAATAAGGAGTAATCCAAAAAGGAGGGATTAGACAGGGGAGAAATGCAAACAGACTAAGTCGGTCTTGGAGTGCATGGAACGCACGGAGTGTGACAAATATATTCTGTGACAGTATATTCTGTGAAGCGCTTTGAGGCGTCTAGAAACTTTAAAATAAGTCTGTTTTTGAGTGCATGTGGTAAATGCAGAGTGTGACAAATAAGGTTGGTGAGCTGCAGACTCAAGTTGCCATGTGGAGTTATGATTTTGTGGCAATAACAGAGACTTGGCTCAAACACGGGCAGAAATGGGCGCTGAATATTCCTGGCTACAATGTATTCAGGAGGGATAGGGAAGGAAGAAAAGGAGGGGGCGGTGGCAATATTGATTAAAGACACGGTTACGGCCTGGAAAGGGACGATGTGCTGGAGGGTCCAAAAACAGAATCTACTTGATTAGAGTTAAGGATCAGGAAAGGAACTGTTACTCTCTTAGGTGTATACTACAGACCAGCAAAAAGTGGGAAGGAGATAGACCAGCAAATCTGCAAGCAGGTTTCAGAAAGATGCAAAACCAATAGAGTAGTGATAATGGGGGACTTCAATTATCCTAACATAGACTGACAAAATAACAGTGTAAAGGGCAAGCGGGACTGTAGGCTGGAAGTAGGTCCGGGGGCTTGAAGCAGGTCCTGGGGCTGGAGGTGATTCCGGGGACCAGAAGCGGGTCCGGGTCCTGTAAGCGTATCTGGAGGCTGGAAGTGTGTCCCGGGGCTGGAAGCGCTTCCTGGGCCTGGAAGCGGGTCCGGGCACTGGAAGCATTTCCGGCAGCTGGAAGTGGATCCGGGGGCTGAAGCACGTCTGGGGGCTGGAAGCGGGTCCGGGGGCTGGAAGCGGGTCCAGGCGCTGAAAACGGGTCCTGGGGCTGAAAGCGGGTCCGGGGGCTGGAAGCGTGTCCTGGGGCTGAAAGACAGTCTGGGGGCTGGAAACTTTTCCGGGGGCTGGAAGCGGGTCCGGGGGCTGGAAGCGGGTCCGGGGGCTGGAAGCGGGTCCGGGGGCTGGAAGCGGGTCCGGGGGCTGGAAGCGGGTCCGGGGGCTGGAAGCGGGTCCGGGGGCTGGAAACAGGTCCAGGATCTGGAAGATATTCCAGGCCTGGAAGCAGGTCCGGGTGCTGGAAGCAGGTCCGGGGGCTAGAAACTTTTCCGGGGGCTGGATGTGGGTCAGGGGGCTGGGAAGCGTGTCCGTAGACTGAAAGCAGGTCTGTGGGCTGGAAATGGGTACTGGGGCTGAAAGCGGGTGCGGGGGCTGGAAGCGGGTCGGGGGCCTGGAAACGGGACAGTGGGCTGGAAGCGCATCTGGGGCCTCGAGGCGGGTCTGGGAACTGGAAGCGTATCCGTGGGCTGGAAGCTGGTCCAGGGTTGATTGCGGGTCCGGGGGCTGGAAGATGGTCTGGAAGCGGGTCTGGGTACTGAAAACGGGTCCGGAGACTGGAAGCGGGTTCGGGGGCTAGAAACGGTTCCGGGGGCTGGAAACGCGTCTGGGGAATGGAAGCGGGTCCGGGGACTGGAAGCTGGTCCGGGGGCTGGAAGCGGATCCTGGGGCTGAAAGACCATCCGGGGGCTGGAAACTTTTCCGGGGGCTTGATGCGGGTTGGGGGCTGGAAGCGGGTCCAGGGGCTGGAAGTGGGTCCGGAGCTTGGACCCGGTTCTGGTGTCTGGAAGATGATCCGGGGCCTGGAAGCGGTTCCGGTGGCTGGAACCTTTTCTGGGGGCTGGATGCGTGTCAGGGGGCTGGGAAGCATGTCTGTAGACTGAAAGCAGGTCTGTGGGCTGGAAATGGGTACTGGGGCTGAAAGCGGGTCCTGGGGCTGAAAGCGGGTGCGGGGGCTGGAAGCGGGTCGCGGGCCTGGAAACGGGACAGTGGGCTGGAAGCTCGTCTGGGATCTCGAGGCGGGTCTGGGAACCGGAAACATATCCGGGGGCTAGAAACGGGTCCTGGGGCTGAAAGACAGTCTGGGGGCTGGAAACTTTTCCGGGGGCTGGATGCGGGTCAGGGGGCTGGAAGCGTGTCTGTAGAGTGTAAGCAGGTCTGTGTGCTGGAAGCGCGTCTGGGGTCTGGAAGTGGGACCGGGGCCTCGATGCTGGTCCGAGGGCTGGAAGCTGGTCCGGGGGCTGGAAGCAGGTCCAGGGGCTGGAAGCGGGTCCTGGGGCTCAAAGCGTGTCCTGGGACTGGAAGTGGGTCCGAGTGCTGGAAGCGGTTCCTGGCCAGGAAGCAGGTCAGGGGGCTGAATGTGGATCTGTTGGCTGGAAGTAGGTCTGGTGCCTGGAAGCGGGTCCTGGGGCTGGAAGCAAGTCCGGGAGTTGGAAGCGCGTCCGGGGCCTGGAAGCGGATCCAGGGGCTGGAAGCTGGTCCTGAGGCTGAAAGCGGGTCCCGGGGCTGGAGCGTCTGGGGCCTGGAAGCGGGTCCGGAGACTGGAAGCGGGTCGGGGGCTGGAAGCGGATCCTGGGGCTGAAAGCGTGTCCTGAGGCTGAAAGCGGGTTCGGGGGCTGGAAACGGTTCCGGGGACTGGAAACGCGTCCGGGGGCTGGAAGCGGGTCCTGGGGTTGAAAGACTCTCTGGGGGCTGGAAACTTTTCCGGGGGCTGGATGCGGGTCATGGGGCTGGAAGTGTGTGTGCAGACTGGAAGCAGGACTGTGGGCTGGAAATGGGTCCTGGGGCTGAAAGCGTGTCCTGGCCCTGAAAGCGTGTCCTGGGCCTGAAAGCCAGTCCGAGGGCTGGAAGCGGGTCTGGGGCTAGAATCGGGTCCAGGGGCTGGAAGCAGGTCCGGGGGCTGGAAACGCATCTGGGGGCTGGAAGTGGGACTGGGGCCTGGATGCTGGTCCGGGGGCTGCAAGCGGGTCTGGGTGCTGGAAGTGGTTCCGGGGAAAGCAAGTGGGTCCGAGGCCTGGAGGCGGGTCCGGGGGCTGGAAGCGGGACAGTGGGCTGGAATCGCGTCTAGGGCCTGGAAGCGTGTCCGGGGACTGTAAGCGGTTCCGGGGCTGGAAGCGTGTCCAGGGGCTGGAAGTGTATGCGGGGGCTGGAAGCGGGTCCGGGAGCTGGAAGCGGGTCAGGGGCCTGGAAGCGGGTCAGGGGTCTGGAAGTGGGTCCGGGGGCTGGAATCGAGTCAGGGGCCTGAAAGCAGGTCCGGGTGCTGGAAGTGGGTCCAGGGTCTGGAAGGGGGTCGGGGTCTGGAAGCGGGTCCGGGATCTGGAAGCAGATCCTGGGGCTGGAAGCGGGTCGGGGGTCGGGAAGTGTTTCTGGTGGGTGGAAGCGCGTCCATGGGCTGGAAGCGGGTCTGGGGGCTGGAAGCGGTTCAGGGTCCTGGAAGCGGGTCCAGGTGCTGGAAACGGTTCCTGGCCTGGAAGCAGGTCCGGGGGCTGAAAGCGTGTTCGGGTGCTGGGTGCGGGTCCGGGGGCTGGATGCGGGTCCGGGGGCTGGAAACGGGTCCGGGGGCTGGAAACGGGTCCTGGAAGTGGGTCCGGGGGCTGGAAGCAGGTCTGCGGCTTGGAAGCGGGACTGTGGGCTTGCAGCAGGTCCGAGGCCTGGAAGCGGGTCTTGGGGCTGGAAGTGGGTCCAGGGGCTGGAATTGGGTCAGGGGCCTGGAAGCGGGTCCGGGTGATGGAAGCGGTTCCTGTCCTGGAAGCAGGTCAGGGGGCTGAATGTGGGTCCATTGGCTGGAAGTGGGTCCGGTCTCTGGAAGCGGGTCCTGGGGCTGGAAGCAGGTCTGCAGCTTGGAAGCGGGTCGGAGGGCTGGAAGCGGGTCCGATGGTTGGAACCGTGTCCGGGGGCTGGAAAGGGGTCCTGGGGCTGGAAGTGTGTCTGCAGCCTGGAAGCGATTCTGGAGGCTGGAAGCGGGTCGGGGGTCTGGAAGCGGGTCGGGGGGCTGGAAGCGGGACTGTGGGCCCGAAGCGAGTTCTGGGGCTGGAAGCGGGTCCAGGATCAGGAAGAGTTTCCGGGGGCTGGAAGCGGGTCCGATGGTTGGAAGCGGGTCAGGGGCCTGGAAACGGGACTGGGGCCTGGAAGCGTGTCAGGGGGCTGGAAGTGCGTCCGGGGGCTGGAATCAGGTCAGGGGCCTGAAAGCGGGTCCGGGTGCTGGAAGCGATTCCTGGCCTGGAAACAGATCAGGGGGCTGGAAGAGTGTCCTGGGGCTGGAAGCAGGTCCTGGGGCTGGAAGCTGGTCGGGGGTTGGGAAGGGTGGTTTCTGGTCGATGGAAGTGCATCCATGGGCTGCAAGTGCGTCCGTTGGCTGGAAGCGGTCCCAGGGCCTGGAAGTGGGTCCAGGGTCTGGAAGCAGGTCCTGGGGCTGGAAGCGGGTCGGGGGTTGGGAAGTGTTTCTGGTGGGTGGAAATGCATCCATGGGCTGGAAGTGGGACCGGTGCCTAGAAAAAGGTCCGTGGCCTGGAAGCGCGTCCATGTGCTGGAAGCGGGTCCGGGGGCTGGAAGTGGGTCACAGGGCTGGAAAAATGTCCGAGGGGTGGAAGAGTATCCGTGTGCTTGAAGCACATCCATGTGCTAGAAGCGGGTCAGGGGCCTGAAAGCGGGTCAGGGGCCTGGAAGCGGGACCAGGGCCTGGAAGTGGCTCAGGGGCCTGGAAGCGTGTCCGTGGACTAAAAGCAGGTCCTGGGGCTGGAAGTGGGTCCGGGGGCTGGAATCGGGTCAGGGGCCTGGAAGCAGGTCCAGGTGCTGGAAGCGGTTCCTGGCCAAGAAGCAGGCCAGGGGGCTGAATGTGGATCCGTTGGCTGGAAGTAGGTCTGGTGCCTGGAAGCGGGTCCTGGGGTTGGAAGCAGGTCCGGGAGTTGGAAATCCGGGAGTTGGAAACGCGTCCAGGGCCTGGAAGCGGATCCAGGGGGTGGAATCGGTTCCGGGCCTGGAAGCGGATCAGGGGCCCGAATGCGTGCCCGGGGGCTGAATGTGGGACCAGTGCCTGGAAGCAGGTACAGGACCTGGAAGCGGGTCCTGGGGCTGGAAGCAGGTCCATGAGCTGTAAGCAGGTCCGAGGGCTGTAAGTGGTTCCGGGGGCTGGAAGCGGGTTTGTTGCCTGGAAGCGTGTCAGGGGGCTGGAAGCGGGTCAGGGTGCTGGAAGCGGGTCCGTGGGCTGGAAGCGGGTCAGGGGGACAGAAGCGGGTCCGTGGGCTGGAAGTGGGTCAGGGTGCTGGAAGCGGGTCCGTGGGCTGGAAGCGATCCAGGGGGCTGGATGCAGGTCAGGGGGCTCGCTTCCGTGGACCCGCTTCCAGCAAAATAATGTTGTGAAAAATTTTGAGTTCAATAAAATGATTAGCCAAATAAAATGATACGAGTATTTTTTCAATATGCACTGAAATGCCATTACATGAAAAATCAAATAATTTTTTTTAATGTACAAATCTGAAGTAAAATGATATTTGCTACTATTTTCTGAAAAATATTCTGTGAAATTAAATCTTAATTTTTATAATGATATTTGATACGATTTTTCTTTCAACATCCATACAAAAAACGTTTTCTAATCGTTGTAAAATATCGAGTGAAATAATATGTCAAATGTTTTATAGTACCATTGCGAATAAAACAAACATACACATAAATAACTTTGTGAAAAATATAGAGTTCAATAAAATGATTGGTCAAATAAAATGTACAAGCCAAATGATACATGTATTCTTTCAACATGCACAGAAACACAAATCCTTGAAAAATCAAATCAAATTGTTTTAATGTTCAAATCTGAAGTAAAATGATATTTGCTACGATTTTTACATCAACATCCATAGAAAGAGCCTCATTTTGCAATCTCTGTAAAATATCTTACAAGATAAAATTTTGAATCTTTAATGTACAAAAGTAGAATAAAATCAGATTCGATACGATTTTCCCATCATCATCTTCATAGAAAAAATTTTTTTAATCACTGTAAAATATCAAGTGAAATAAAATGTCAAGTTTTTAATAGTACCATTGTGAAATAAAACAATATTCACCAAAATAAAGTTGCGTAAAGTTGTCAAAAATATCGATTGAAATAAAATGTTAAGTGTTATAGTGTACCAGTGTGGAGTAAAATGATATGTTTTTATCAACATGCAAAGGAAATAACATTACATGTAAATATAAAATAAAATAGTTTTAATGTACAAATGTGGAATAAAATGAGATTTGATACGATTTTCACATCAATATCCACAGAAACAGCATTATTTGGAATCGCTCGAAAATATCGAGTGAAATAAAATTTCGATTATCTTAAAGTACAAAAGTAGAGTAAAATCACATTTGATCCGATTTTTCCATCACAATAATACGTCGCATGAATTTTCTGTAATAATGTCAAGTGAAATAAAATGTTTAGTTTTTTTATCACCAATAAGAAGTAAAGTAATATTCCTGCTGGTTTCCAACACCCACGGAAATAACGTTTCATGATCTCTTAGTGAAACAGTTGATTGAAATTGAATATCAACTACTTTGATGTAGATATGTGTGAATATAATCACATTTCAAGCGAGTTGACCACTAACATGTACCAAAATAACAATGCCCAGATTTTCTGAAAAATATTCAGTGAAATTCCCGGACCCCCTTCCCGTCCCCGGACCCGCTTCCAAATCGCAGACCCGCTTCCCGACCCCGGATCCGCTTCCATATCCCAGACCCGCTTCCCGTCCCCGGAACCGCTTCTAAATCCCAGACCCGCTTCCCGTCCCCGGACCCACTTCCCGTCCCCGGACCCGCTTCCAAATCCCGGACCCGCTTCCCGTCCCCGGAACCGCTTCCAAATCCCGGACCCGCTTCCCGTCCCCGGACCCGCTTCCAAATTCCGGACCCGCTTCCAAATCCCGGACCCGCTTCCCGTCGCCGGACCCGCTTCCAAATCCCAGACCCACTTCCAAATCCCGGACCCGCTTCCAAATCCTGGACCCGCTTCCAAATCCCGGACCCGCTTCCCGTCCCCGGACCCGCTTCCAAATTCCGGACCCGCTTCCAAATCCTGGACCCGCTTCCCGTCGCCGGACCCGCTTCCAAATCCCAGACCCACTTCCAAATCCCGGACCCGCTTCCAAATCCCGGACCCGCTTCCAAATCCCGGACCCACTTCCCGTCTGCTGACCCGCTTCCAGCTCCCGGACCCGCTAACAGCCCCTGGAAACGTTTCAAGCCTCTGGACCCGATTCCAGCCCCCAGAAGTGTGTGTATGTGTGAGTGTGTGTCAATGTGTGTGTGCGTCTGTGTGTGTGTAATTGTGTGTGTGAGTGTGTGTGTGAGTGTGTGAGAGTCTGAGTGTGTGAGTTTCTGTGAGTGTGTGTGTCTGTGAGAGTGTGTTTGTGTGTGAGTGAGTCAGTGTGTGTGTGAGTTTGTGTGTGTGTCAGTGTGTGTTTGCATCTATGAGTGTGTGAGTGTATGTGTGTATGAGTCTGTATGTGTGAGTTTGTGTGTGCGTGACTGTGTGCATTTGAGTGTGTGTGTGCGAGTCTGTGTGTGTGTCAATGTGTGTGTGAGTGTCTGTGTGTATGTGTTTGTGAGAGTGTGTGAGTCTGTGTGTGTCAGTGTGTGTTCGTCTACGTGTGTGAGTGTGTGTGTGAGGCTAAGAGTCTGTGTGTGTGATTGTGTGTATGTGTGAGTGTGTGTGTGTGTGCTTGTGCGAGTCTGTGTGTGTCAATGTGTGTGAGTGTGTGTGTGAGTTTGTGCATGTGTGAGTGTGTGTGTGTGCGTGTGCGAGTCTGTGTGTGTCAATGTGTGTGAGTGTGTGTGATTGGGTGTATGTGTGAGTGTGTGCGAGTCTGTGTGTGTGTGAGTGTGTGTGAGTGAGTGTGTGAGTGTGTGTGTCAATGTGTGTGTGAGTGTGTGTTTGTGAGTCTGTGTGTGTGAATGTGTGTGTGTGAGTATGTGTGTGGCAGTGTGTGCATGAGTGTGTTTGTCTGTGTGTGTGCATCTGTGAGTGTGTGTGTGTGTGTGTGAGTCTGTGCGTGTGAGTCTGTGTGTGAGTGTCTGTGTGTATGTGTATGAGTGAGTGTGTGTATTTGTGTGTGTGTCAGTGTGTGTTTGCATCTGTAAGTGTCTGTGTGTGTGTGAGTGTGTGAGTGAGTGTGTGTGCCAGTGTGTGTGTGCATCTGTGTGTGTGAGTGTGTGTGTGTGAGTCTGTGTGTGTGAGAGTCTGTGTGAGTTTGTGTGTGTGAGTGTGTGTATGTGTGTGTGTGTGTGTGAGTGTGTGTGTCAATGTGTGTGTGTGTCTCTGTGTATGTGTGTGTGAGTCTGTGTGTGTGTGCGTCTGTGTGTGTGAGTATGTGTAAGGCTATGAATCTGTGTGTGTGTAATTGTGTGTGTGTGTGTGAGGCTGTGAATCTGCGTGTGAGAGTGTATGTGTGTATGAGTCAGTGTGTGTGAGTTTGTGTGTGCGTGAGTGTGAGTGTGCATGTGAGTGTGTGTGTGCGAGTCTGTTTGTGTGTGTGTCAATGTGTGTGTGAGTGTCTGTGTGTGTGTGTTTGTGAGAGTGTGTGAGTCTGTATGTGTGAGTCTGTGTGTGTCAGTGTGTGTTCGTCTATGTGTGTGAGTGTGTGTGTGTGTGTGAGGCTAAGAGTCTGTGTGTGTGTGATTGTGTGTGTGTGTGAGTCTGTGAGTGTATGTGTGTATGAGTGATGTGTGAGTATGTGAGTCTGCGTGTGTGTTTGTGTGTGTGTGAGTTTGTGTGTGTGAGTCTGTGTGTATGTGTGTGTCCGTGTGAGTATGTGTGTCTGTGCGTGTGTGGGTGAGTGTGTGTGTGTGAGTGTGTGTGTGAGGCTGTGAATCTGTGTGTGTGTGTGTGTGAGAGTGTGTGTGTGTGTCCATATGTGTGAGTCTGTGTGTGTGAGTCTGTGTGTGTGTGCATCTGTGTGTGTGAGTTTGTGTGTCAATGTGTGTGAGTGTCTGTGTGTGAGTGAGTGAGTGAGTGAGTGAGTGTGTGTGCGAGTTTGTGTGTGTGTCAGTGTGTGTTTGCATCTGTGTGTGTGAGCGTGTGTGAGTGTGTGTGAGCGTGTCTGTGTGAGTGTGAGTGTGTGTGTGTATGAGTGTGTGTGAGTATGTGTGTGTCTGTGAGTCTATGTGTGTGAGTGAGTGTGTGTGAGTGTGTGTTCGTCTGTGTGTGAGTGGGTGTGAGGCTATGAGTCTGTGTGTGTGTGTAATTGTGTGTGTGTGAGTGTGTGTGTGAGTGTGTGAGAGTCTGTGTGTGTGTGTTTGTGTGAGTGTGTGTGAGTGTGTGTGTATGAGTGTGTGTGTGTCAGTGTGTGCGTGTGTGAATGAGTGTGTTTGTCTGTGTGTGTGCATCTGTGAGTGTGTGTGTATGAGTGTGTGTGTGTGTGCATCTGTGTGTGTGAGTGTGTGTGTGTGTAATTGTGTGTGTGTGAGTCTGTGTGTGTGTGTGTGTGTGTGTGTGAGTGTGTGTGTGTGAGTCTGTGTGTGTGAGAGTCTGTGTGAGTTTGTGTGTGTGTGAGTGTGTGTATGTGAGTGTGTGTGTGTGTGAGTGTGTGTGTCAATGTGTGTGTGAGTGTCTCTGTGTATGTGTGTGTGAGTCTCTGTGTGTGTGCGTCTGTGTGTGTGAGTACGTGTAAGGCTATGAATCTGTGTGTGTGTAATTGTGTGTGTGTGAGTGTGTGAGTCTGTGTGTGTGTGTGTGTGTCAGTGTGTGTTTGTCTATATGTGTGTGTTTGTGTGTGTGTGTGAGGCTAAGAGTCTGTGTGTGTGTGATTGTGTGTGTGTGTGAGTGTGTGAGTGTGTGTCAGTGTGTGTGCGTCCGTGTGTCTGAGTGTGTGTGTGTGAGGCTGTGAATCTGCGTGTGTGAGTGTGTGTGTGTGTGTGTGTGAGTGTATGTGTGTATGAGTCTGTGTGTGTGAGTTTGTGTGTGCGTGAGTGTGTGCATGTGAGTATGTGTGTGCGAGTCTGTTTGTGTGTGTGTCAATGTGTGTGTGTGTCTGTGTGTGTGTTTGTGAGAGTGTGTGAGTCTGTATGTGTGAGTCTGTGTGTGTCAGTGTGTGTTCGTCTATGTGTGTGAGTGTGTATGTGTGTGTGTGTGAGGCTAAGAGTCTGTGTGTGTGTGATTGTGTGTGTGTGTGAGTCTGTGAGTGTGTGTGTGTGAGTGATGTGTGAGTATGTGAGTCTGCGTGTGTGTTTGTGTGTGTGTGAGTTTGTGTGTGTGAGTCTATGCGTGTGAGTCTGTGTGTGAGTGTCTGTGTGTATGTGTATGAGTGAGTGTGTGTATTTGTGTGTGTGTCAGTGTGTGTTTGCATCTGTAAGTGTCTGTGTGTGTGTGAGTGTGTGAGTGAGTGTGTGTGCCAGTGTGTGTGTGCATCTGTGTGTGTGAGTGTGTGTGTGTGTAATTGTGTGTGTGTGAGTCTGTGTGTGTGTGTGTGTGTGTGTGTGTGAGTGTGTGTGTGTGAGTCTGTGTGTGTGAGAGTCTGTGTGAGTTTGTGTGTGTGAGTGTGTGTATGTGTGTGTGTGTGTGTGAGTGTGTGTGTCAATGTGTGTGTGTGTCTCTGTGTATGTGTGTGTGAGTCTGTGTGTGTGTGCGTCTGTGTGTGTGAGTATGTGTAAGGCTATGAATCTGTGTGTGTGTAATTGTGTGTGTGTGTGTGAGGCTGTGAATCTGCGTGTGAGAGTGTATGTGTGTATGAGTCAGTGTGTGTGAGTTTGTGTGTGCGTGAGTGTGAGTGTGCATGTGAGTGTGTGTGTGCGAGTCTGTTTGTGTGTGTGTCAATGTGTGTGTGAGTGTCTGTGTGTGTGTGTTTGTGAGAGTGTGTGAGTCTGTATGTGTGAGTCTGTGTGTGTCAGTGTGTGTTCGTCTATGTGTGTGAGTGTGTGTGTGTGTGAGGCTAAGAGTCTGTGTGTGTGTGATTGTGTGTGTGTGTGAGTCTGTGAGTGTATGTGTGTATGAGTGATGTGTGAGTATGTGAGTCTGCGTGTGTGTTTGTGTGTGTGTGAGTTTGTGTGTGTGAGTCTGTGTGTATGTGTGTGTCAGTGTGAGTATGTGTGTCTGTGCGTGTGTGGGTGAGTGTGTGTGTGTGAGTGTGTGTGTGAGGCTGTGAATCTGTGTGTGTGTGTGTGTGAGAGTGTGTGTGTGTGTCCATATGTGTGAGTCTGTGTGTGTGAGTCTGTGTGTGTGTGCATCTGTGTGTGTGAGTGTGTGTGTCAATGTGTGTGAGTGTCTGTGTGTGAGTGAGTGAGTGAGTGAGTGAGTGTGTGTGCGAGTTTGTGTGTGTGTCAGTGTGTGTTTGCATCTGTGTGTGTGAGCGTGTGTGAGTGTGTGTGAGCGTGTCTGTGTGAGTGTGAGTGTGTGTGTGTATGAGTGTGTGTGAGTATGTGTGTGTCTGTGAGTCTATGTGTGTGAGTGAGTGTGTGTGAGTGTGTGTTCGTCTGTGTGTGAGTGGGTGTGAGGCGATGAGTCTGTGTGTGTGTGTAATTGTGTGTGTGTGAGTGTGTGTGTGAGTGTGTGAGAGTCTGTGTGTGTGTGTTTGTGTGAGTGTGTGTGAGTGTGTGTGTATGAGTGTGTGTGTGTCAGTGTGTGCGTGTGTGAATGAGTGTGTTTGTCTGTGTGTGTGCATCTGTGAGTGTGTGTATATGAGTGTGTGTGTGTGTGCATCTGTGTGTGTGAGTGTGTGTGTGTGTAATTGTGTGTGTGTGAGTCTGTGTGTGTGTGTGTGTGTGTGTGTGAGTGTGTGTGTGTGAGTCTGTGTGTGTGAGAGTCTGTGTGAGTTTGTGTGTGTGTGAGTGTGTGTATGTGAGTGTGTGTGTGTGTGAGTGTGTGTGTCAATGTGTGTGTGAGTGTCTCTGTGTATGTGTGTGTGAGTCTCTGTGTGTGTGCGTCTGTGTGTGTGAGTACGTGTAAGGCTATGAATCTGTGTGTGTGTAATTGTGTGTGTGTGAGTGTGTGAGTCTGTGTGTGTGTGTGTGTGTGTGTGTGTCAGTGTGTGTTTGTCTATATGTGTGTGTTTGTGTGTGTGTGTGAGGCTAAGAGTCTGTGTGTGTGTGATTGTGTGTGTGTGTGAGTGTGTGAGTGTGTGTCAGTGTGTGTGTGCGTCCGTGTGTCTGAGTGTGTGTGTGTGAGGCTGTGAATCTGCGTGTGTGAGTGTGTGTGTGTGTGTGTGTGAGTGTATGTGTGTATGAGTCTGTGTGTGTGAGTTTGTGTGTGCGTGAGTGTGTGCATGTGAGTATGTGTGTGCGAGTCTGTTTGTGTGTGTGTCAATGTGTGTGTGTGTCTGTGTGTGTGTTTGTGAGAGTGTGTGAGTCTGTATGTGTGAGTCTGTGTGTGTCAGTGTGTGTTCGTCTATGTGTGTGAGTGTGTATGTGTGTGTGTGTGAGGCTAAGAGTCTGTGTGTGTGTGATTGTGTGTGTGTGTGAGTCTGTGAGTGTGTGTGTGTGAGTGATGTGTGAGTATGTGAGTCTGCGTGTGTGTTTGTGTGTGTGTGAGTTTGTGTGTGTGAGTCTGTGTGTATGTGTGTGTCAGTGTGAGTATGTGTGTCTGTGCGTGTGTGGGTGAGTGTGTGTGTGAGTGTGTGTGTGAGGCTGTGAATCTGTGTGTGTGTGTGAGTGAGTGTGTGAGTGTGTGTGTGTGTCCATATGTGTGAGTCTGTGTGTGTGAGTCTGTGTGTGTGTGCATCTGTGTGTGTGAGTGTGTGTGTCAATGTGTGTGTGAGTGTCTGTGTGTATGTGTGTGTGAGTGTGTGAGTCTGTGTGTGTGAGGCTGTGAGTCTGTGTGTGTGAGTGTCTGTGTGTGAGTGAGTGAGTGAGTGTGTGTGCGAGTTTGTGTGTGTGTCAGTGTGTGTTTGCATCTGTAAGTGTGTGTGTCAGTGTGTGCGTGCGTCTGTGTGTGTGAGTGTGTGTGTGTCAGTGTGTGTGTGCATCTGTGTGTGTGAGCGTGTGTGAGTGTGTGTGAGCGTGTCTGTGTGAGTGTGAGTGTGTGTGTGTATGAGTGTGTGTGAGTGTGTGTGTGTCTGTGAGTCTATGTGTGTGAGTGAGTGTGTGTGAGTGTGTGTTCGTCTGTGTGTGAGTGGGTGTGAGGCTATGAGTCTGTGTGTGTGTGTAATTGTGTGTGTGTGAGTGTGTGTGTGAGTGTGTGAGAGTCTGTGTGTGTGTGTTTGTGTGAGTGTGTGTGAGTGTGTGTGTATGAGTGTGTGTGTGCATCTGTGTGTGTGAGTGTGTGAGAGTCTGTGTGTGTGTGAGTTTGTGTGAGTGTGTGTGAGTGTGTGAGTGTGTGTGTATGAGTGTGTGTGTGTCAGTGTGTGCGTGTGTGAATGAGTGTGTTTGTCTGTGTGTGTGCATCTGTGAGTGTGTGTGTATGAGTGTGTGTGAGTGTGTGTGTGTCTGTGAGTCTGTGTGTGTGAGTGAGTGTGTGTGTCTGTCAGTGTGTGTCAGTGTGTGTGTGCATCTGTGTGTGTGAGCGTGTGTGAGTGTGTGTGAGCGTGTCTGTGTGTGTATGAGTGTGTGTGTATGAGTCTGTTCGTGTGAGTGTGTGTGTGTGACCGTCTGTGTGTATGTGTGAGTGTCTGTGTGTGAGTCTGTGTGTGTGTGAGTTTGTGTGTATGTCAGTGTGTGTGTGTGTGAGTGTGTGTTCGTGTGTGTGTGAGTAGGTGTGAGGCTATGAGTCTGTGTGTGTGTAATTGTGTGTGTGTGAGTGTGTGTGTGAGTGTGTGAGTCGGTGTGTGTGTGAGTGTATGTGTGTGTCTGTGAGTCTGTGTGTGTGAGTGAGTGTGTGTGAGTTTGTGTGAATGTGTATGATTCTGTGAGTGTGTGTCTATATGAGTGTGAGTGTGTGTGTGTCTGTGAGTCTGTTTGTGTGTGTGAGTGTGTGTGAGTGTGTGAGTCTGCGTGTGTGTTTGTGTGTGTGTGAGTTTGTGTGTGTGAGTCCATGTGTATGTGTGTGTCAGTGTGAGTGTGTTTCTGTGTGTGAGTGTGTGTGTGTCAGTATGTGTGCGTCTGTGTGTGTGAGTGTGCGTGAGTGTTTGTGTGAGGCTATTAGTCTGTGTGTGTGTAATTGTGTGTGTGTGAGTGTGTGAGTCTGTGTGTGTGTGTCAGTGTGTGCATGTGTGAATGAGTGTGTTTGTCTGTGTGTGAGTCTGTGTGTGTGTGAGTCTGTGCGTGTGTGAGTGTGTGTGTGAATCTGTCTGTGTGTGTCAGTGTGTGTGTGCGTCTGTGTGTGTGAGTATGTGTGTGTGTGTGAGGCTGTGAGTCTGTGTGTGTGAGTGTACACCTTCGTACCCGTTTCCCCACCTTCTGTCACCAAACTCATCCTCTCCCTGAAACCCACCACCTGCTCCCTTGACCCCATCCCCACTCCACTCCTTATCTCCCAGCTCCACCTCCTTGCCCCACATATCACAGACATCGTCAACCTGTCCCTCTCCTCTGGCTCTGTTCCCATTCCCTTAAAAACTGCCACCATCACTCCCACCTTAAAAAAACCCTCCCTTGATGTGTCGCAGCTATCACACTACCGGCCCATCTCCAACCTCCCCTTCCTGTCCAAGGTCCTGGAACGAGTTGTCGCCTCCCAGCTGCGCTCTTTCCTCTCCAACCATTCACTATTCGAACCCCTTCAGTCGGGTTTCCGTGCTGCCCATAGCACAGAAACTGCCCTGGTCAAGGTCACCAATGACATCTTGACCATCTGCGACCAGGGCTCCCTCTGCCTCCTCGTCCTCCTCGACCTATCGGTCGCATTCGATACGGTCGACCACTCTATCCTCCTCCACCACTTGTCCTCCCACCTCAACCTTCAAGGCCCTGTCCTTGAGTGGTTTAGGTCGTACCTCTCCCACCGTCTTCACTTTGTTTCCACAAACAGCTTTTTCTCCAGCCCCCGCACTGTCTTGTGCTGTGTCCCTCAGGGCTCTGTCCTCGGTCCCCTCCTCTTCACCCTCTAACTTAACTTCCAGATGTATGCGGATGACACCCAACTCTACCTTTCCTCCTCTACCCTCAACTCCACGACCACCGATGTCCTGACAGCCTGACTGTCCGACATCGAGTCCTGGACGAGAGACAACTTTCTTCAGCTCAATGTGCACAAAACTGAGGCCCTCCTGATTGGCTCACGTCAGCGCCTCCGCACCTCAGGCGCTGACAGCATCAGCCTCCAAGGCTGCACTCTCCACCTCTCAAAGCCACTCAGGAACCTCGGGGTTCTGTTCGACCCTGAGCTGTCCTTTCTCCCTCATATCCGCACCACAACTGGCACCGCCTTCCATCACCTCCGGAATATCGCCAGACTACGGCACTACCTCACCCCTCACGCGGCTGAAACCCTGGTTCACGCCTTTGTCACCTCAAGGCTGGACTATGGGAACTCTCTCCTCGCCGGCCTTCCCGGCACCTCCCTCCACAAGCTGCAGGTCATTCAGAACTCTGCAGCTCGTGTACTGTCCCGCACCAGGCTTCGGGACCACATCACTCCCACCCTCGCTCGCCTCCACTGGCTCCCCATCCCCCAGAGGATCGAATTCAAGATCCTCACCCTCACCTACAAGGCCATTCACGGCCTTGCTCCCCCCTACCTCTCCGACCTACTATCCCCCTACCTACCTGCCCGTACCCTCTGTTCCTCCGGCTCCGGTCTGCTCCACGTCCCCCGCCCCAACTGCCCTACCATCGGTGGCCGGGCCTTCAGCCTCTCAGCCCCGAGGCTCTGGAACTCTATCCCCCAGTGCCTTCGCCGCCTCCTCCCTTTCCTCCTTCAAGGCCGGTCTCAAGACCTTTCTCTTTGACCGTGCCTTCAGCTCCCATCTCGACTCTCTACCCCCTCCTCGCTCCTTCCCTTCCCTCCCCTCACCCTGACCATTTCCCCCCTCCTCGCTCCCTCCCTTCCCTCCCTCACCCTGACCATTTCCCCCCTCCTCGCTCCCTCCCTTCCCTCCCTCACCCTGACCATTTCCCCCCTCCTCACTCCCTCCCTTCCCTCCCCTCACCCTGACCATTTCCCCCCTCCTCACTCCCTCCCTTCCCTCCCCTCACCCTGACCATTTCCCCCCTCCTCGCTCCCTCCCTTCCCTCCCCTCCCCCTGACCATTTCCCCCCTCCTCGCTCCCTCCCTTCCCTCCCCTCCCCCTGACCATTTCCCCCCTCCTCGCTCCCTCCTTCCCTCCCCTCACCCTGACCATTTCCCCCCTCCTCGCTCCCTCCCTTCCCTCCCCTCACCCTGACCATTTCCCCCCTGCTCGGGTCCTGACCCAACTGTACAACCACTCAACTGGGACGTCCTCCTGACGTGAAAGGCGCTTTTTAAATGGAATCTTGTTGTTGTTGTTGTTGTACAGCGCCTTGGGACTTCCTCCTGACATGAAAGGTGCTCTATAAAATCTTGTTGTTGTTGTTGGGCTCACTGCCTCTTTTGTGGTTTAAGCTTGTATAGTTCTAAGTATTGTATGTAGACTGCAAATTGCAACCCCAAAAACTATTTGGGGCTGCAACCCCAAAAAAAAAAACTATTTTTAAAAAATATATAAATCCATTCACTGTTGTGAAGCAGGGTCCTCCATTTTGAACTCTAAACCATGTTTAGAGTCCACAAGCTCTGTCCTTGTGGTAAGGAAACTTGCCAAGATGGGAGCCGTTGATCTACAGTGGATCAATCGCTGCCCAGGCAGTGACAGCGCTCGCTTTTCTCAATCTCAGACTTGCTTTGGCTCAAAGAAGCCACTTTTATGTACTTTAATGTGGAAGAGAGAGAAGGCGGGGGAACCTCTTCCTTTTTAGGATCAATCAGGCATTATAATGTCTCCTAAATGAAGGTATTCAGTTGCCTCCATGTAACTATGGGGACGGCCCAGGCCGGCTGTATCCGGCCTGCACAGGATCAGGAAGTTGCTGGGGCTGTTCCAAGCACCAGGCAAAATCTGGCACTGGAGGAGGGGGAAACAGGGATAGGCCGGAGGGGGCTGGGGGAGAAGAAGGGGTGGGAGGGAGTTACCTGATAGTACTCATCCATCACTTGCTGCCATTTGCTATTCTAATGCAAAATAATCAAAAAGTTATAACTTAAATTTGACATTATACCTATGCTGTCAACATGTCTCTCAAAGAGCTTCAGTCATAGGCAAACGTGGCAGCCAATTTGCACACAGTGATGTCCCACAGCCAGCCATGAAGTGAGTGACCAATTGTATTGGGGTGACTGGTGGCCAAGGAACAGGGAAAAATTCCCTTTTGAAATTCTTTTTGAACGGTGTTCAACGTCCCTCTGAACAGACAAACTGGACCCAGGTTCAGAATCTAATCCGCAGCCCCCCAGGCACTGGACTGCAGCGATAAACTGGATTATGTAGAATTCATATTTCCTTATGTAACCTTGGCTCAGTCCTTAACGCTGCCATCTGTCTGTGTTAGACAGGTATGGGTCCAAGCATCATTTGGGAACTTTGATCTTATTCTCTAGGTTAATGCTCGAATGTGCTATATCAAGTGCAAGGATTATTATCCTAAGTAAACAATATCTCCCAATGATCTGGCCAATAATCCTCGAGGCTATTGTGGGACCTTCCTTTCAGCCAAATTTGCATACAAAACCAGTCCATATGTCTGACAATAATTACCATGAATCGCTATGAGAATTTTCAATGTGACAAGGAACTATAAAACACAAGTTGATTCTCGCAGTCGTGAAGTCACACCTTTTCCTTTTGGACAATGGGCTATCTGCCACATGCTGAAATACCATATCACTTTGCATAAGAGTATCTAAACCACAGTAAAAATTCCACAAATGTATGTTTGAAAATATGTTGCACAACACCTGATTTTGGCTACTGTGGTAATCTACCCCCAGACTGTGTGATCCACATATCGTTTGGCACCTACAGATGGAAATTTCCTTGTGTTTGGAATGAAATGTACATCCTTTCTCCCTGAAGGGATGCACATAACTAATTTCAGAATGTATTAGGTTGCGTTGGGGTCACTGCTGAGTTTAAATGACTAAAAAACAGACAGGTTTGTGTGGTTAAGTTCAAAGTTACATTTATCGTCCAACAGAAAAGGTATTTAGAATGTACTTAAATATGATCAATAGATCCACGTGTCAGCCTGGTTCATTTGGTATCACTCTCGTCAGATGCAGCGTCCTTTAGATCAGATGTTAAACCGCAGTCCCATCTGCCTGTCCAGGTGGACGTTAAAGATCCCATGGCACTATTCAAAAAGAGAAGGGAGTTTCTCCTGGTGTCCTTGTCAACAATCCCCCAAATAAAAATGGGTCATTCACTTCATGGCTGTGTGCAAATTGTCTGCCATGCTTGCCCACAAAAAATACACACTCACACCACTTTACATTGAAGCGCTTTGAGATGTCTCAATGAGGTGATAGGGTGCTATATCAATTTTATTTATATATAAGGCCAGACTTTTATTTTTGCAGTGGTGTTTGTTTGGTCTTCAATTTTCTGAGATTCTATTGCTTTCATTCAAAATTAGACATTTCTAGCTTTTAACCAACCTGAGTTTATATGTAATATAAAATTTTACTTCAAGAAGTAGAAGACAAGTTTCAATTTCTGGCTTTGAGTCACTATTATAATGATCCTTTTGTTTGATGTGTCACCCATTTCTGTATGTCAAAACATCTCAAAGTGCTTCAAAGGGCTTTTGTGTTCAGTGTAGTGACTGTATTTGTGGGCAAATGCAACACACATGAGGCACACATAAACAGCCACAAATGGAATGACCTTCTCTAAGATCTTTACCTGAAGAGGGAATTTGCAGGAACTCTTTCATGTCTCATCCGAAGGACAGCACCTTCAATGCAATGCAGCGCTCACCCCAGCACCGCAATGGAGTGTCAGCCTAGACAAGGAGCTCAAAGACCTGACTCAGAGGTGAGAGTCCCAGGCTTTTCATCACAAGTGCACTCCTCACACATGTACTTTCTGAATGTGATAGAAATAACTTCTTCACTTCCACGCCGATTATGTTATGTAGTTCAGGAATAGCTTTTTTTTCCTTTCGTAAATTGATCCCTAGTTTATGCGATGAATCTCTGGCAGGCTGTAAAAAAAAATTTCCCACCACAATTTAAAAATGACTTAATCCAATTTCTCCAAGCCCTATTTATATATGTCCAAGCAGAATGCTTTACTGAGCACACAATGCATTAAACATGATTAATTGCATTTCCTATACATTGTGTTACACTACACATACCCTTGCCAGATGTTTCAATTCACATTCTCAAACTTTTGTCAGCTTCTGTAGCAGAGTATAATAAATAATAATACATACAATGGTACACCACAAAAATAGGCCTTTCAGCTAAACTAGTCATTACAAGTGTTTATGTTCAACACGAGTACGAGCCTCTATCCCCTCCATTCCCTGCAATAGTAATCCTTACATTTGATAAAGCACCTTTTAGGTCAAGAGGACGTTTCAAAGCAGATGTCCTCCGGACATGAAAGGCACTTTCCAAATGTAATTTGTATTGTATTGTATTTTTCTGTGTATCATAGAATTATACAGCACAAAAGGAGACCATGCGGCCCATCATGTCTGCTGGCTCTTTTTGAAAAGAGCTATCCAAATCAATCCCATTCCACCCACACTCTCCCCATAGTCCTGCAATCTTGTCCTCCCCAAATAATTATCTACTTTTCTCTTAAAAGTTGTTATCGAATCAGCTTCCACCACCCTTTCAGGCAATGCATTCCAGATCCGAACAACTCGCTATTATCCGAAAAACTTCTATTAAGTCTCGTCTTAACCTTCTCTGCTCCAAGGAGAATAATCCTAGCTTCTCTATCCTCTCCTGACAATTGAAGTCCCTAATTCCTGGTACCATTCTGGTAAATCTCCTTTGCACCCTCTCCAATGCTTGACATCCTTCCTAAAGTGTGGTGCCCAGAACTGAACACAGTCTCTCGCTGAGGCCTAACCAGTGTTTGATAAAGGTTCATCATAACTTCCTGACTTTTGTATTCTATGCCCCTATTTATAAAGCTTAATATCCCATATGCTTTTTTAACAGCTTTATCAATCTGTCCTGCACCTTCAAAGATTTACTTATATGAACCCTCAGGTCTCTCTGTTCCTTCACCCCCTTTAAGATTACACCATCAGCTGATATTGCCTCTCCTCATTCTTCCTCCCAAAATCCCTCACTTTGCATTTCTCCACATGAAACTTCATCTGCCACGTGTTTGCCCATTTTACTAATCTGTCTATGTCCTCTTCCAGTCTGCTACTATCCTCCTCACTTTTTACTACTTTTCCTAGCTCAGTATCATCTGCAAACATGGAAATTATACTCCCGATACCCAAGTCCAGGTTATTTTAAGAAAGAAGTGGATCATTATTTGGGGAGGACAAGCTTGCAGGGCTATGGGGAAAGAGCAGGGAAGTAGGATTGATTTCGAAGCTCTTTTCAAAGAGCCAGCACAGGCACAATGGCCGAATGGCCTCTTTCTGTGCTGTATAATTCTATGATTCTATGATTTACAAAGATCAAAAAGAGCAATGAATCCTAATACCGACCCCTGGGGGACACCACTTCATACTTTCCTCTAGTCAGAAAAACAACTGTTCACCACCACTCTCTGCTTTCTGTCTCCCAGCCAGTTCTGTATCCATGCTTTGAAGGGTGGTGAGTGTATTGTTTGTTGTTATTGTATCGTGCATGTAAGCCTGATAGCAAAAAAAGAATTATTTTAAAAGACAATTTCATAGATGCTCTCTTAGAAATCCTTTTATGCCCTGGTGTATCCCTATCTTTTTTACCCGCTTACTCCTCACTCCACCACCAGCCCCCTCAACTTGGCTGGCTTTGGACTCCTGCTTGTCTTTCATCCTTCCACCCCACCATCGGTTGTCATGTTTTCAGCCGTTACGCCCTGAAACGTTCGAACTCTCTCCCTCAAGCTTTCTACCTTGCCCTCACCTTCTCCATTTTCAGATCACGATTGAAGTCCTTCCTCTTCGTCCTCTATCACGGTCACCTCTCCTTTCTCCACGCTCGATGTCAGACTCCATCACTGTTCCTTCAAAATAATTCCTTCAAAAAAAAGGTAATAATAAATTGATCACTTCAATCCACGACTGTTTGTGGGACACTGCTGTGTGCAATTCACTTTGCAGTATATTCTGTGAAGCGCTTTGAGATCTCTCAATTATATGATAAGGCCCTATATCAAATGCAAGGATTATTAGTATCCTTGAGATACATCCCTATGTGAAGGGCGCTATATAAATGTCAGTTGGTGTTTTTGTTCTTGAAAAGAAAGGCTATTAAAGCACATGGAGGAGTGCGGCATTATGTGTAGGTGCCTCATAACAGGGAGAATAATAATAATCCTTATATTTCATATAGCGCCTTTCACATCGAGAGAACTTCTCAAAACGCTTCACAGAATAAAATCCAGTGACTCTATGGTTTATGGGCAATTGCAGCAGCCAACTTGTGCACAGCAGTGTCCCACAAACAGTCATGAAGCGAATGGTCAATTTTATTTGGATTGTTGGCCATGACAGGGTTAAGCAATGAAATAAGTGGAAATTAAATGAAAACTTGGATCAGTTAGCAGCGCTCTCTTTTCTGAGTCAGAAGGTTGGAGGTTCAAGCCCCATATCAGGATTTTCAGCTCATAGTTGTAGCACTTCAGTGCAGTTCTGCACTGATGTTAAAGATCTTTTGGTCAGCCGCATGTCTGACACATGCGGAAACTATGTTTAAAAATATCCAGACCACACTGAGAGTTCCACGTATGCCAATACACATAGAGTTTCTCCTGCCATCCTGGACAACAATTCCCCAAATTCACTTTGATTAAAAAATATATATAATAATGAAATTGATCATTCACTTCATGGCTGTTTGTGGGACACTGCTATGTGCAAATTGTCTGCTATTTGTGTACAAAATAATAATCCTTGCATTTTTTTACACCATCATGACACTTGAAGCACCTTTGATAGTATAGCTGCTGTATCAAGTGCGAGAATCAAGTGCATCAAGTCCTGTAGCGTATTGATTAGAGCTCGGGAACAAACAACAACTTGTATTTATACAGTACCCTTCACGCAGGGCAGCATCTTGTGGTGCTTAACAGTGGCGGAGCCGAACACTGAGGTGAGGGGAGTAAGGAGGTGACCATGAGCTTGGTCAAAGAAGAAGGTTTTCAGTCATGATCTAAAAGAGGGGAAGGAGGTGGCAAGATGCCTTGGATGTCTTTTATTGGTGTTGTAACAAGCTTCTTTTTAGATGACTCCCAGATTCCTGGTCTCTACTACTTTCCCTGGTAACCTGCTCCAGTTATTGAGTTATTCAGCAAAGAAAAGAGGTGCTCAAATTGTCTAGATCTAAGCTGATCCTAATTTTATCTGGGGGATTGTCGGGCAGGATAATGGTAGAAGTTCCCTTCTCTTTTCAAATAATGCCACAGGATCTTTATCAACAACAATAACAAAATTACACTTGTATAGCACCTTTCACGTCAGGAGGATGTCCCAAGGCGTCCTGGACAGTGCAAGCTGGACAGTCAGTGTTTTGGACATCCAGTTTTAATGTCCAGCTCAACAGCCAAACCTCAGTTTAACAGCTCATTCTAATAGACGGCACCTCCAACAATGCAATATTCTCCCAGTGCTACACTTGAGAGTTGGCTTAGACTGTAGCTCAAACAACAGCAAATTACATTTTGTCAATTTGAGGTATGGAGGTACTGATGGGAGCCAAAGAGGAGGGCCTCAGTTTTGTTGACATTCAACTGTAGAAAGTTAGCTCTCATCCAGGACTTGATGACAGACAATCCATCAGGACAGCAGTGGTCCTGGAGTCGAGGGTGGAGGCAGAGAAATAGAGTTGGGTGTCATCTGCATATACGTGGAAGCTGACCCCATGTCTGTGGATGATGTCACAAAGAGGGAGTGTGAACATGTTGAAGAGGAGGATCAAGGACAGCTCTGAGGAACACCGAATAAGATGGTGTGGGGCTGGAGGAGAAGCTATTTGTGGAGACAAATTGGAGATGATGGGAAAGGTGAGATGTATACCAGACAAGGGTAGAACCGTGAAAACTCACAAATTGAGCTTTCAAGGCTTATACTCACGACCTTCTGATTCAAAGGTGAGAGTGCTACAAAACTGAGCCAAGGCTGACACTTTTTAAGTGTCCATCACGTAGCCTTCAAAAAGTAATGAAGAGAGAAACCATGCAACAAATGACAGTCAATATCTTTGCATCCAAAGTCCATGCAAATTAAGAAATCCATTTAACATTTTATGCGTAACTCTCAGAAGAAAGATCCCGGCTTGCAAATTATTGAAACTGTTGTCTTGACGATGGGAATTAAGTAGCAAAAAATGCCATAAATCACTGCACCAACAAAATATACAGAATAGCTGCATTTTTTTCATTACCTCCCCCCAGCCCAGCATTTAACTGCCAGTATGTGTAAGCAGTCAGCCACCAGTGGTAAACACTGAGTGTAGAGAAAGGCAATACAGTAAAGTAAGTAACGCAGGAATGCTGCGAGATTTTTCAGCTGCAAAGTATTCAAGTGTGCTCTCGGGGAGAGAACTGAGCAAGTGGCCTTCCCAAAGAGCATGCAAGCTGGGTTAGCAGCCCCATTTGGCAAAGGTCAGACAACAGATGTTACTATATCGATATTAAAGGTGTTTAATGTACTTTATATTTAATATATATTTAATATATTTTACTTTTATATGAAATGCGCTATGTATATTGTATTATTTTAACAATTATAATAATAATCCTTCCATTTGATATTGATAAGGCACCTCATTATGTTGTCAAAACATTTCGAAGCGCATCAACAACAACAACAACTTGGATTCATACAGCGCCCTCCACGCTGGATGGCGTCTCAGAGCACTTTACAGTAACGGATCCCGGGACCGAGCCAGGGGGAGGGGGGTGAAGGTGACCAAAGGCGCAGTCGAAAAGAAAGGTCTTCAGCAGAGACCTGAAAATGGGAAAGGAGGGAGCGAGACAAAGGCAGTGAGGAAGGCAGTTCCAGAGCCTCGGCTGGCTTCAGTGGCTGAAGGCACGGCCGCCGAGGGTGGAGTGTAGGACTCGGGGGAGGAGGAGGAGGCCAGACCCGGAGGAACGAAGGCAAGGGGTACTGTTTTGAGGAGAGAGGAGGTCAGAGAGGTAGGGGGTGCAGAGGAGTGCATGGACTTGAATACGAGGGTGAGGATCTTGAAATCGATCCTCTCTGGGATAGGGAGTCAGTGCAGTCTGGCAAGGACTGGGGTGATCAGGGAGCGGAGCTTCGTGCGGGTGAGAATGCGGGCGGCAGAGTTTTGAATGATTTCGATTTTATGGATGGTAGTGGAGGGGAGACCGGTGAGGAGGGCATTAGAGTAGTCCAGCCGAGAGGTGACAAAGGCATGGACCAGGGTTTCGGCGGCTTTTGGAGAGAGGTATTGGCGGAAACGGGCGATGCATCGGAGGTGGAAGAAAGCGGTGCTGGTGAGGGACCGGATGTAGGGGAGGAAGGATAATTGGGGGTCGAACCTGATGCCTAGGTTGTGTACGGGTTCGGAGAGTTTTAGGGGGAGGTCGAGTAGGTGGAGGAGATGAGAGCCGTGAGATTTTAAACATTGACGAGAGCCAAAGAATATGGCTTCCGTCTTGTCAACGTTCAGCTGAAGGAAGTTTGCGCTCATCCAGCCCCTGAGATCTGACAGGCAGGCTGACAGAACATCAGGGGACTGGGGATCACAAAGAGAGGTGGAAAAATAGAGTTGGGTGTCATCTGCAGACATGTGGAAATGTACCCCATGTCTGCGGATGACATCCCCAAGAGGGAGCATATAGATCAGAAAGAGGAGGGGGCCAAGGATGGATCCTCGGGGTACCCCGCAGGCAACCCAGTGAGAGCGGGAGGAGAAGCCGTTTGTGCAGATGTACTGCTGGTGGTTTGTGAGGTAGGACTTGAACCGGGCGAGTGCGGTCCCACTGAGGTGGATGATGGAGGAAAGGGGGTGGAGGAGGATGGCGCGATTGACTGTGTCGAACGCAGCAGAGTATCCAGGAGGACAAGGAGGCAGAGGGAGCCCTGGTCACAGATAGACCACTATAAATCACTATAACAACTGTGTGGTTGTATCCCTCCGCCTTGCCCTCTTCTTCCCCATCTTCAGGTCATGGCTGAAGACCTTCCTCTTCGACCGTGCTTATGGTCACCTCTCCCCGGTTTGGCACCATGTAACCCCACTGTCAAGCGTTCTGGGACACTACCTTCATGAAAAGCGCAATATAAATGCAAGTTGTTATTGTTGTACATGAATGTAGGTAACAGAAAATAACTTGCATTTATATAGCATGTTCATATGGGTTAGCATCTCAGAGTATAGATAATGCACAAGGCCAGTTTCGGGTAGTCTCGGCTTGTTTGCTTTGCTGCCATCTCTTTCCGATAGCTTGTTCAGTGATGTTCCAGATCCAATGTTGTAGTTTTTTACAGTGAAATTCCCAAATAGTGTGACAACCCGGCTCGGTTGGAAGCATACTCACCTCTGTGTCATGAAGGTTGTGGGTGCAAGCCCCATGTCAGGATTTGGAGTTCATATATTCTAGGCTGACACTCCAGTACAGTGCTAAGGGTGTTGGAGATGCCATCCTTCAGATGACTTAAACCAAAGTCCTGTGCGTGTCTGTTCCATTGGATTCTGATTTAAAGATCCTGAGGCACACTTTATGATAATAATAATTCTTGCTTTTATATAGTGACTTATCAAGTCGTTGAGACGTCTCAAAGCGCTTCACAGAATATGCTGTAAAGTGGATTGACTGTATATTTTGTAGGCGTAATGTGGCAGCCAATTGCACACAGCAGTGCCCTTGCTGTGTGCAATCGTGGATTGAGTGATCATTTTTGGTGGGCAGGGATTATAACCTCCAGAAAACTATCTGCCAATTGACTAACAACTAGGTCCTTACTCACTGCTAGATAAACAGAGTTACCTCTACATAAATAGAGGTGTATGGAGTAATGAAACTTTAATAGAACCAGGGTCCTCTCACGAGTATGAAAACTATGAAAACTTCCTGGTGTCTATAAATTGCAACTCTCCCCCTATACCCTCTTGTTCTACTATCTCAGAGCATCCTAAAGTTTTGTTTTGGGGTTACTTTTTCAATCCGAATAACATTTTATACACCTCTATATGATTCCCTTTGAGTCTCCATGAGACTTTTTCTATCAAAACTGAACAGCCCTAGCTTGTCTAATCGTTGTTCCTAACTTAGTTTTCTCACTCAGCTCCTGTTAATCCTTCTTAGCAAAGCCATAACGGATAGAGGTGTCCCAGCCAGACAAGCAGTGGGAAGCTTGCCAGATGGTGCTGCCAATACAAGCTGTGTGGTTTTAGTTGGTTAAACTCCAGCAGTTACTCCCAATTCTGTTGGGGTTATTCCATGTCATCTTTTCCTTCTAACTGCAGCAGGGCAGCCAGGCTGAGAGGGACAAG
The DNA here is from genome assembly GCF_018977255.1 of Callorhinchus milii. Lineage (NCBI taxonomy): Eukaryota > Metazoa > Chordata > Chondrichthyes > Chimaeriformes > Callorhinchidae > Callorhinchus > Callorhinchus milii. Next base: position 11,813,423 of record NW_024704743.1, read on the forward strand.
TCCACCCAACTGAGACAGTGGTATGGGAGCTGTCAGGGCGGCCAGTGGTGGGATTGAGGCTCACCAGGCAAAGTACCCAGTCAAGTACTGTCACTGGCCAGGCTGAAATTGTGGTTACTGTCATAATATTAATATTTTTGCATTTGATACAACACGTTTCACATTAGGAGGATGTTCTGTAGAATAGTGGTTATCACGTTTGCCTTGCAAGTGAGAGGACCAAGCTGGGTGAAACCTTAGGCAAGCTTCCTTACTCCACACGCCTCTGTTTACCGAGCAGTAAATAGGAGCCCGGTTGTTAGTGGATTGACGGATCTCTTTCCGGGGGTAATAATCCTTCAAAAAAAAAGATAATTTGGTTAGTCAATCTACGACTGTTGGTGGGACACTGTTGTGCGCAATTGGCTACGGCTTTTTGCCCACAAAATATACAGTCAAAACCACTTTACAATATATCCTGTAAAGCACTTTGAGACGACTCAACAACATGATACAATACAATTGGGGCTGGGTTAAGGGAGGGTGGAGGGCAGGAGGGTGACCGAAGGTACAGTTGAAAAGGAGGGTCTTGAGATGTGCCTTGAAGAAGGCAAGGGAGGGAACGAGGTGAAGGGAATGTGGGATGGAGTTCCAAAGTCGGGGACGGAGAGACTGAAGGCCCGACCGCCGATGGTGGGGTGGGCCGGGCAGGGAACATGGAGCAGGCCACAGCCTGCTGAGCGGAGGGAGCGGACAGGTTAATATAGGGCCAGCAGGTCACAGAGGTAGGGAGGGGCAAGGCCGTGGAGGGCCTTGAAGGCGAAGCAGGAGGAATTTGAACTCTATCCTCTGGGGGATGGGGAACCAGTGGAGCTGGGCGAGGGTGGGGGTGACAGGTGCACGGAACTTCGTGCAGAAGAGAACACAAGCTGCAGAGTTCTGGATGATCTGCAGCTTGTGGAGGGAAGAGTTGGGAAGGCCGACGAGCAGGGAGTTGGAGTAGTCAAACCTAGATGTGATGAATGCATGGATGAATGTTTCGGCGGCCTGAGGAGTGAGGCAGTGGCAGAGTTGGGGGAAGGCAGAACAAGTCATGGCACGGATGTGGGGTAGAAAGGATAGTTAAGGGTCAAACAAGACACCAAGCTTCCGGACTGGCTTAGTAAGGTGGAGTGTGCATCCTTGAATGTTGATAATGTCAGTGCCTGAGGTGTGGAGGTGCTGACAGGAGCCAATCAGGAGAGCCTCGGTCTTGTTGACCTTCAACTATAGAAAGTTGGTTCTCATCCAGGACTTGATGCCTGACAGACATTCTGTCAGGACAGCAGTGGTCCTTGAGTCGAGGGTGGAGGCAGAGAGGTACAGTTGGGTGTCATCCGTATACATGTGGAAGGTGAACCAATGTCTGTGGATGGTGTCACCAAGTGGGAGCATATAGATATTGAAGGGGAGGGGACCAAGGGATGAGAGGAGAAGCCATTTGTGGAGATGAAGTAGACAAGGTATGAGAGTTGGGATCTGAACCACTCAAGAATAGAATCATGAAGGTTGAGGTGAGAGGAGAGGCGGTGGAGGAGGATAGAGTGGTCAACAGTATCGAAGGCAGCAGAGAGGTCAAGGAGGATGAGGAGGCAGTGGGAGCCCTGGTCGCAGATGGACAAAATGTCATTTGTCACTTTGATCAAAGCTGTTTCTGTACTGTGGGCGGCACAGAAACCCGATTGTTCCAGGACCTTGGAGAGGAAACGGAGGTTGGAGATGGGGCAGTAGTTTGAGAGCAGAGATAGGTCAAGGGAGGGTTTTTTAAGGATACGAGTGATGATGGCTGTTTTTAAAGGGGTGGAAATGGTGCCAATGGACAGGGAGGGGTTCATGATGAGTAGGGTGAGCAAGGAGATGGAACTGGGAGGCAAGGAGAGGAGTAAGGATGGGGTCCAGAGAGCAAGTGGTGAGTTTCATGTTGGTTATAGTGGTGGTGAAAGAGGAGGGGGAGACAATGATTATTGTTATGTCTCAAAGCTCTTCACAGGGTTTAGACTTTACTGTAAAGTGTAGTGACTTTTTGTTTGCAGACCAATATGGCAGCCAATTTGCACACAGCAATGTTAAAAACAAACAGCCATAAGTGAATGCAAATTTTATTTGACGGATTGTCGGCCAGGACTCCGGGAGAAACTCACTCTTTTTGACTAGCACCATGGGATCTTTAACATTCACCTGAACAGGCAGACGGTTTAATGTCTCATCCGAAAGACAGCAACTTGAACAATACAGCATAACCTCACCTTTGAATTGGAATGTCAGCCTAGACCACATGAGATCATGATGCGGGGCTTGAACCCAAAACCTTCTTACTCGGAGGAGAAACTGCTACCAACTAAGCCAAGCTGACACACAAAATATTTTGCCACTGAAAGAAGAAGTCAAAAATCACCATCTTCAAATTGAAACTGTCTTCGGAGATTAGACTTTGTGTATGTTTGACATTGTAAAATTTAAATGAATATTACCCTCAAAACTTAAGCAACAACTTCATATATTTGTATTTATAAAGGCAACTTTTACCTGTGGGAGGGAATGTCTCACAATAATTCACAAAAGCCCAAACTCGGAAAGACATGGTGCAGAAAGATGGGGTTGGAGAATAGCGGAGAGGTGGCCGAAGGCATAGTCAAACAGAGAGAGTTTTTTAATGGGGATTTGAAAGTAGAGAGGGAGGGGAAGGTGGAGAGATTTCAGGAGGTCCAGAGAGCAGGGACAAAGTAGCTGAAAATTTGTCCAATGATATTGGGGCATAGTGGGCAGGAGGCATAAAGTATGTGGTGAGTATATTGGTTAGAGTATTTACAAGCGAGAGGATCCGGGTCCGATTCCCGGGCAGGGTGTAACCTTATGTAAGTTTCCTTACTCTAACCAGCTCTGTTTACCCAGTAGTAAGTAGGAACCAGGTTGTTAGTCGATTATAGAAACATAGAAACAGGAGTAGGCTATTCAGCTCCTCAAGCCTGTTCTGCTATTTTATAAGAACATGGCTGATCTGTACCTCAAGTCCAGTTACCCGCCCTTTCCCCATATTATTACCCTAATATCTATTTAACTCTGTTTTGAAAATGTGAATAGAACCAGCATCCACAACCTTTTGGGGGTTTGAGAGTTTCAAATTTCCACTAGCCTTTGGGTGAAAAACTGGCTCCTAATTTTACTTCTAAATGGCCTAGCTCTAATTTTAAGATTATGTCCCCTTGTTCTGGGTTCCCCTCCCAGAGGAAATAGTTTCTCTGTATCTACCCTATCAAATCCCTTTATTATATTAAAAACCTCAATCAGATCCCCCTTAACTTTCTAAACTCAAGGGATTACAGACTAAGTTTATGCGACCCCTTCTTATAATGTAACCCTTTTAGCCCTGGTATCATTATGGTGGATCTGTGTTGCACCCCCTCCAGAACCAATATATCCTTCCTGAGGTGCAGTGCCCAAAACTGAATACGGTACTCCAGATGGGGTCTGACCAAGGTACTATATAGTTGGAGCATTTCTTCTCCTTTATATTTTAGCCCCCTTGAGATAAAGGACAACACCCCATTAGCCATTTTGATACCTTTTTGCACATGTGAGCTTGTTTTTAATGATCTGAGGATCACTTTTCTGGGGGTAATAATCCCTTCAAAAAATAATTAACAAAATAATAATAATTTGGACACTCAATCCACGATTGTTTATGGGGCACTGCTATACATAATTGGCTGTCGAGTTTCGACCACAAAATACAGTCACTACACTTTACAATATATTCTGTTAAGCGCTTAGAGACATCTCAATGACATGATAAGATGATATATCTAATGCAAGGATTATATCAGTTGAGCAGAGTAGATGGAGTGATTGATGGGCTTGCAAGGGATGGCGGAGGTAGGTGGGGCAACCGTAGAGGCATTTGACGATAAAGGACGAGGATCTTGAGGTCGATCTGTTGGGGGTGCTAGATGATAATGTTAGACGTTAGTGTTAGATAGTGACGGGCAGGCAGCTGGAGAGAGACAGTAGGAAAGTCACACATTACACATTTCCTTTCTGACAATTTTCCCCCTCCGGTTTTCTCTGCAATTGAAAATGTGTCTCAACAAAATTTTGGAATTGAGTCAACCTCTGTGATCATCTCAGTAATCTGGATCCTGAGTCAGGTAGTCAGGAACAATTGCCTCTGAGGCAGAAGGTTGTGGGTTCAAGCCCCATGTGGGTACATGAATTCACATCGTCTATTTTGACACTCCAATGCAGTGCTGGGGTAAGTGCTGCATAGTTGGAGTTGTCGTCCTTTGGATGAGACATTAAACCAAGGTTATGTCTGCCTGATCAAGTGGACATGACCCAAAGAATCAAAGATTGAAAATACCTGCTTGGCTGCATCCTCCTCCCATATGTCCCCTTCTGCAACTCCAGACCATCTACTCACCCCGCCTTCCACCACGGCCCCTACGACTCCCCACTCCCTACACTCCTTTGCCCTGATTACTCCCACCTCTCTCTTAACGACCATCTCCCAGATGAAGCCCAGCACCTGCTACCACGATCCCCTCCCCACCCAGCTGCTGGTCACCCAACTCCCCCTCCTCCCAGTTGCCGGCCAACACAATCAACCAGTCGTTCTCCTCAGGTTCTGTTCCTCTCCCCCTTAAAACTACAGTCATCACTCCATCCTCAACAAACCCACCCTCCAACCTCCCAAATTACTGACCTATTACCAACCTGCCCTTCCTTGCCAAAGCTCTGGAACGCATTATCACTAATCAGCTTTACTCTTTCCTCTCCCTCCACTGCCTCCTTGAGCCCCTTCAGTCTGGTTTGCGCCCTGGTCATAGCACAGAGACAGCGCTTGTCAAGCTCACAAATGACATCCTCTCTCCACAGAGAGAGGTCACAACCAGGGCTCCCTCTTCTTCCTTATCCTCCTGGATCAGTCTACCATGTTTGCTCCATCCTTGCCCCCCTCCTCTTCCTCATCTATATGCTCCCTCTTGGCGATGTCATTTGCAGACATGTGGTAAACTTCCACATGTATGCGGATGACACACAAATCTACTTGTCCTCCAGCTGCGACTCCAGGTCCGCCGATGTTCTCTCTGCTTGTCTGGCGGACATCAGGACCTGGATGAGTGAAAACTTCCTACAACTCATGTTGACAAATTGGAAACCATATTTATTGGCTTCCGTCAACGTCTTCTATCCTGCGGCTCTGACCTCCTCAACTTCCCCGGTCTATCCCTCAGACTTACCAAACCAGTATGCAATCTAGGCATCGGGTTCGACCCACAGGTGTCCTTCCTTCCCCATATCCACCACATTGCCCGCCTCCAACCACACCTTACCCCAGACGCAAAACACTCCATACATTTGTCACCTCCCAACTCAATTTTTCAAATATCCTCTTTGCCAGTCTCTCCAGCTCCACCATATATGAGATCCCGCTGATCCAAATCTCTGCTGCCCACATACTCACCCGTACTAAACTCTCTACCCCCATCACAGCAGTTCCAGCCAGGCTCCACTGGCTCCCTATCGCCAAATGGATCGATTTCAAGATCCTCACACTCATTTTCAAATCCCTTCATGGCCTGGCACCTCCCTACCTCTCAGACTGACTTACCCCCCAACTCTCCACCTCCGTTCGTCTGGCTCCAGCCTTCTGCGTCTCCCTCATTCCCTCCATTCCACCATTGGTGGCCACACTTTCAGCCACTAGGCCCTGAAACTCTGGAACACATTTCCTCTATCCCTCCGCCTTGCGCCTTTCCTTCCCCATCTTGAGGTCACGTTTTCTGATTCAACCGCGCCTACAGTCACACCCCTGGTCCACCGGGTCGGCCACTATCAAGCAACAACAACAACAAGATTCCATTTATAAAGCGCCTTTCACGTCAGGAGGACGTCCCAAGGCGCTGCACAGTTGGGTCAGGACCCGAGCAGGGGGAAATGGTCAGGGTGAGGGGAGGGAAGGGAGGGAGCGAGGAGGGGGAAATGGTCAGGGTGAGGGGAGGGAAGGGAGGGAGTGAGGAGGGGGGAAATGGTCAGGGTGAGGGGAGGGAAGGGAGGGAGCGAGGAGGGGGGAAATGGTCAGGGTGAGGGGAGGGAAGGGAGGGAGCGAGGAGGGGGAAGAGAGTCGAGAGGGGAGCTGAAGGCTCGGTCAAAGAGAAAGGTTTTGAGACCGGCCTTGAAGGAGGAAAGGGAGGAGGCGGCGAAGGCACTGGGGATGGAGTTCCAGAGCCTCGGGGCTGAGAGGCTGAAGGCCCGACCACCGATGGTAGGGCGATTGGGGCGGGGGATGTGGAGCAGACCGGAGCCGGAGGAACGGAGGGTACGGGCAGGTAGGTAGGGGGATAGTATAGGTGAGGATGAGGATCTTGAAATCAAAGCACTCTGGGACGCTGGTCTGTGTGAGGGGTGCTGTATAATTGCAAGTTGTTGTTGATAATCAAAAAAAAGAAAACAGTCTCCCAAATAAAATTGGTCATCCACTTGATGGCTGTTTATGTGACAGCACTGCATTGCCAGAGATGACATCCTTTGGCTGAGAGATTTAACCAAATCTGCCTATTCAGATGGATGTTAAAGATCCAATGGCACTACTTAAAAAGAGGAGGGAGTTTCCCCAGTGCCTGGCCAATAATCTCCCAAATAAAATTTGTCATTTGTTTCATGTCTGTTTGTGGCACATTGTTTTGGTTATTGGGCTGTCGCATTTGCCCACAAAGTACAGTCACTACATTTCACAGAAAGTCCTGTGAAGTGCTTTGTCTCTATATCAAATGCAAAGATTATTATTAAGGATTTTTATTGCGCCACGTCAAAGCGATTCACAGGATTTACTGCAAAGTGTAGTGACTGGGTGTTTTGGCTTAGGGAATTAATAATAATAATAATCCTTGCATTTGATATAGCGCTTTTCACGTCTTCTAGACGTCTCAAAGCGCTTCACAGAATATGCTGTAAAGTGAATTGAATGTATATTTGTGGGTGAAACATGGTAGCCAATTGTGCACCGCAGTGTCCCACAAACAGTCGTGGATTGAAAATGACCAATTTATTATTGTTTTGTTTTGGAGGGATTATTATCAGGCGTATGGAGTAAGGAAACTTGCCCAAGGTTTCGCCCTCTGCCTGAACCCAGGTGTCTCGCTTGCAAGGCAAGTGCTCTAACCACTGAGCTACAGGACTCCACGTGAAATCTGTTTATGAAACAGTTTTCACCCCACTATTATCCTCTATGCACTGCATGTTCATTGTGTGTTTGTGGCGAACACATCACCTAATTTTAATACAGCAATGTCCCACAATTGGAGGTGCATGACAAATTCTGGAGGATTGTTGGCCAGGACTTACTTACTACTTACTGTCAGGTAAACAGAGATGTGTAGAGTAAGGAAGTCTGCCTAAGGTTTCGCCATGCCCTCGACTTAACTTCATTTGGAGAGCTATCTTGTTGGTCCAAATGACTTCCTGTGCCCTAATTTCTAGGGTTCTATGAAACTAGTTGTGTTATTCCCTGAGTTTATTGTGTAGCAGGTCAAAATAATAATAATAATCCTTGCATTTGATATAGTGCTTTATCACGTCATCAGAATGTCTCAAACAGTTAAGAATACTGTTTACTACATAAAAAACCCCATCACTGCTAATATAACTGAAAAATCTGAATGAACCTTAACTTGCCGTGAATAATATTTAATTTTTATTGACTGTAAATCTTGTGTTTGTTCCACTGCCAAAGTACATTAAGTGTAAAATACGGTCAGGTCTACATGTATAATTAAGAACAGATGTCTGAAAAATAATGGCTTACGCAAAAGAAGTGGGCCTCAGCGCTGGATGTGCCAAATAGTTTGGAGTGTCAGCGATGTGAGTTAATCAGTGAAAAGGCAAAGTTGTGTGCCTCTCAGCCTCTCAGCCTCATTTGTGGAGTCCTGTAGCTCAGTGGTTAGAGCACTCGCTTTGCAAGCAAGAGACCTGCGTTCAATTCCAGGCAGAGGGCGAAACCTTGGGCAAGTTTCCTTACTCCACACAGAGCCTAATAATAATCCCACCAAAACCAATAATAAATTGGTCATTTTCAATCTACGACTGTTTGTGGGACATTGCTGTGCGCAATTGGCTGCCGCGTTCGCCCACAAATATACAGTCAATTCACTTTACAGTGTGTTCTGTGAAGTGCTTTGGGACGTCCTCCCGACGTGAAAAGCGCTATATCAAATGCAAGGATTATTATTATTATTATTATAGTCACACCTGTGGCGAGCAGTATATTTTCATGTGGAGTGGGGCCAGACTTTTGAACGCACTTAAAAAACTCGAGAACTCACGAGGCTCAAGGGACATTCTGCATAAGAACTTATATTGATATCCTGAGGCAATCATGCACAGGTGACCGATTCCCCGTTGATGTTCTGACATGCTCTTGAAGCGTACGTTATAGCTATTAGCACTGTGACAGATTTAATGTCTACCTTCTGTCTCATGTCCCAGGTACCTTACAATAATAAATAACAATCCTTACATTTGATACAGCACCTTTTACGTCAAGAGGACATGTCAAAGCGCTTCACAGGATTTACTGTGAAGTGCAGTGGCTGTGCATTTTGTAGGCAAACGCGGCAGCCAATTTGCTCACAGCAACGTCTCACAATCAGCCATGGAGTGAGTGACCAATTTTTATCTGAGGGATTCTTAGCGAGGATACACGGGAGAAACTTCCTTCTCTTTTTAAATGGTGCTGTGGGATCTTTAACATCCGCCTGAACAGGCAGACAGGACCAGCTAAAGGATGGCACCTCTGGCAATGTAGCACACCCACAGCATCGCACTAGAATGTCAGCATAGACTATATGATCTCAAAGTCATGAGTGTGGGGTTTGAACCCACAACCTCTGACTTGGTGGCACAAGTGCTACCAACTGAGACCAGGTGACATATGCCTTGCCAGCTTTTGTGAGAAGGAATGAGAGATTGAATCCTGGCTATTTGTGAGACCCTGCTGTGCACAAGATGGCTTTGGCTTCTGGGTCTGCGTACAGATACACAGTTTCTACACTTAAGCCTGGCTCAATGGTAGTACTCTCACATAAGTACTTAATTTCATAGTCTAAGCTGACATTCGGGATAGTGTTGGGGAGTACTTCGTTATGAGAAGTGTCGTCCTTCAAATGAGATGGAGGTCCCGTCTACCTGTTCAGGTCGATAGCTAGATGAATTGGTCACTCACATTCAAGGTGGTTTGTGGGACACTGCTGTATGTGAATTGGCTGCAAATGCACAGTCACTTCGCTTGACAGCTATTCCCTTTAAAATACTTTGAAACGCTTCATTATATAATATAGATTATATCAAATGCAAGGATTATTATTATTTAACTTAAAATTGCATCCAATAATTCTTAGAGCGTGGGTAACCTGAGGGAGGAACAAAAAAAGCAATACAGTAATATTTCTAAGCAGATGATACAATACAATTTACATTTATTTATTATAGTACAATACAATTTACATTTATTATAGCCCGTGTCCTCTCCTGCACTAGGCTCCGTGACCCTATCACCCCCATCCTTGCCCGACTCCACTGGCTTCCCATCAAACAGAGGATACAGTTCAAGATCCTGGTCTTCACCTTCAAAGCCCTCCACGGTCTAGCTCCCCCCGACCTCTCCGACCTCCTTACCCCCACCATCCTGTTTGCTCCCTCTGCTCAGCGGGCTCCAGCCTGCTTCACGTCCCCCGACTTGCTCACCCCACTATCGGCGGGCAGACCTTCCGCCACTCTGTACCCACCCTCTGGAACTTCATCCCACAGCCCCTCGATCTCACCCTCTCCCTCGCCACCTTCAAGACCCACCTCAAGACCCTCCTCTTCGACTGTGCTTTCGATCTCCCTACTTCTCCCCCTGCCCTCCCGCCTCCCGACCCTCAGCTCGGGTCCATAACTCTGTCTGTCACACGCCTTGGAATGTCCTCCCAAACGTGAAAGGTGCTATACAAATGTAATTTTGTTGTTGCTATTGTTGTTGCCTTTCACGTCAAGAGGACGTCTCAAAGCGCTTAATGCTGCTGGCTGGGGACACGATGTGAGAGTGGGAGTCGAAGGGGCAGGGAGAGGAAAGATGACCGAAAACAAGGTCAAAAAGTTCTAGGTCTAGAGACAGGCCTTGAGCCATAAACTGGATAGGTATCTGGAGAAGACAGGTTTGCAGGGTTATGGGGAGAAAGCTGGTGAGTGGGGTTAATAAAAGTCAGTTGCTCTGTCAAAGAGTCGGCACAGACTCGATGGGCCGAATGGCCTCCTTCTGTGCCGTAACATTCTATGATTCTATGAATTCTGTGTGCAAATTGTCTGCCACAATTGCCGCACAAAATACACAGTGACTACGTTTTATACTTTTTTCGAGACATCCTCCTGATGTAAAAAGCACTATATCAAATTCTATCATAAAATTATTATTATTAATAAGGGGTCATACAGTCTCTGTAGCTTGGCTATTGTGAGTTTCAGAGAACAGGTCTGACAGGTCATTTCACGCATTGTTGCAACAGCAACTCCCCCACTCCCCTCCCTCCATGAACTAAGACTTAAAGCTTCATAAAGTACAGGCGTCACAAAGAAGTTAGTCACAGGATCTCCACATTCTGTCAGCACTACTCAGGATGGAATGAGGTATTAAGAAGCTAAGCTGGAGGGAGGACATTGCCTGGCAGCCTACCATTTGCAGAGATGTCTATTTTTCTTGCGACACCACACACAGAGCTGCTTCTTGGCAGATACCTCAGTTCACTGGCTCTACTGCTCTTTGATGGACAGTGGACTCAGTTTCTCCACTGGATGACTGACTGGGTTGAATTACGGGATCGACCCGGAATCTCGCACTGCCAATTGCATTGTTGCTTAGCTTTTAGGGTTTCAGAACCTGGGTTGATTTACGAAATAATAACGATAATCTCCCCTTCCTGTCCAAGGTTCTCGAAAGAGTCATCACCTCCCAGCTGCGCTCTTTCCACTCCACCCATTCACTATTTGAATCCCTCCAGTTGGGTTTCCGTGCTGCCCATAGCACAGAAACCGACCTGGTCAAGGTCACTAATGACATCTTGACCATCTGCGACAAGGGCTCCCTCTGCCTCCTCGTCCTCCTCGACCTATCGGCCGCATTCGATACGGTCGACCACTCTATCCTCCTCCACCACTTGTCCTCCCACCTCAACCTTCAAGGCCCTGTCCTTGAGTGGTTTAGGTCCTACCTCTCCCACCGTCTTCATTTTGTTTCCACAAACAGCTTTTCCTCCAGCCCCCGCACTGTCTCGTGCGGTGTCCCTCAGGGCTCTGTCCTCGGTCCCCTCCTCTTCACCCTCTATATGCTCCCACTTGGCGACATCATCCGCAGACATGGGGTTAACTTTCACATGTATGCAGATGACACCCAACTCTACCTTTCCTCCTCTACCCTCAACTCCACGACCACCGATGTCCTGACAGCTGCCTGTGCGACATCGAGTCCTGGACGAGAGATGTCTTTCTTCAGCTCAACGTGCGCAAAACTGAGGCTCTCCTGATTGGCTCACGTCAGCGCCTCCGCACCTCAGGCGTTGACGGCATCAGCATCCAAGGCTGCACTCTCCACCTCTCAAAGCCAGTCAGGAACCTCGGTGTTCTGTTCGACCCTGAGCTGTCCTTTCTTCCTCATATCCGCGCCACAACTGGCACCGCCTTCCATCACCTCCGGAATATCGCCAGACTACGGCACTACCTCACCCCTCACGCGGCTGAAACTCTGGTCCACGCCTTTATCACCTCAAGGCTGGACTACGGGAACTCTCTCCTCGCCGGCCTTCCCGGCACCTCCCTCCACAAGCTGCAGGTCATCCAGAACTCTGCAGCTCGTGTACTGTCCCGCACCAGGCTTCACGACCACATCACTCCCACCCTCGCTCACCTCCACTGGCTCCCCATCCCCCAGAGGATCGAATTCAAGATCCTCATCCTCACCTACAAGGCCATTCACGGCCTTACTCCCTCCTACCTCTCCGACCTACTATCCCCCTACCTACCTGCCCGTACCCTCCATTCTTCCGGCTCCGGTCTGCTTCACACTCCCCGCCCCAACCGCCCTACCATCGGTGGCCGGGCCTTCAGCCTCTCAGCCCCGAGGCTCTGGAACTCCATCCCCCAGTGCCTTCGCCGCTTCCTCCCTTTCCTCCTTCAAGGCCGGTCTCAAGACCTTTCTCTTCAACCGTGCCTTCAGCTCCCCTCTCGACTTTCTAGCCTTCCTCGCTCCCTCCCTTCCCTCACCTCATCCTGACCATTTTCCCCCTGTTCGAGTCCCGACCCAACTGTCCAGCGCCTTGGGACGTCCTCCCGACCTGAAAGGCACTCTATAAATGCAATCTTGTTGTTGTTAAATTTGATATGGCCTCTTTCACGTCAGGAACACATCTTAAAGAGCCTCACAGGATATAATGTAAAGGGCAGTCACTGTGTATTTTGTTGGCAAATTTGAATTGTACCCAAAATATACAATGCCATATGACAATAGGAGAAACTTCCTTGTTGTTTCAAGTAGTGTCATGAGTTCTTGACTGTCCTCCTGGACAGGCAGAAGGGACCTTGGTTTAACATCTCATCCGACAGCGCCTCTGACAATGTAGTGCTCCCACCAACACTGCGCTGGAGTGTCAACCTGGACTGCAAGTCTAGAAAATACCACAGTTTTGATCCTAATAGTTTTCCGGTCTTGTGGGCTATTATGTACTATGTATTATGTATTATGGAACCAGAATTTTTTTATTACATTGTCCTATTAGTTTCATCTCCAGGATACGGTGAGAAGCTTTGTTTATTTCTGCATTCTGACGCTCATGTCTAAAGCCCAGTGATTTCAATTGGCAAAGGATAAGAATAATTGTAATCCTTACATTTGTTATATCGCCTTTCATGTAAGAGCATATCTCAAGTACTTCAACAACAATAGCTTGCATTTATATTGTGCCTTTCCCCCAAGATAGCATCTCGGAGTGCTGCACAGGAATTCACTGTAATGTGTAGTAACTGTGTATCCAATTTACATACAGCAATAATGTAAATTACTAATTTTATCTGGGGGGGATTGTTGGCCCAGACAATGGAAGAAATTCCCTTCTCTTTTTATCAGTGCTATGGGATTTTTAACACCCACACGAACAAACAGACAGATAGCTTAAGTTTAATATCTCATCTGAATGATGACACCAATGACAATACTGCAGAGACTTCCCCAGCATTGTACCGATAGTCAGACCAGACTGTGAGCTCAATTGCCCATGAGGAACTTGAACCTTCTGACTCAGAGGCAAGAATGCTACAAACTACTGAGCCAAGTTGTGCGATTTCTACGCTTTAGAATCGTGAAAACAATAGTAGCAGTATGAGGGCATTCTTTTACAAGTTAAGTCTCCAAGAAAGGTCTCTTTCCCCCTCACCCAGGGAGAGAGGGAGAACCTGAATGCATTGACACTCTTGAAAACACTTAATCCAACTCTCAGAGTTGAGCTTCACACCAGGCCTCAGACCGAGTCTCAGGACAGTGTTACACTTCAATTCTTTCGATTAAAGAGCACAAGCTGATTACATTTGAGGCCCTACCAGCTTTCCCGTCAGACTGAACAGTGTTTGTGTGCTGATCTTGGAACACACAATCTCTGAGTCAATTTTGCTTGTGGAGAAGCCATGTCTTGTGATGGTCAGAAAAGGCTGAAACAAAGTTTTGTTTTGTTCGTCTTTTAATGGGTGTCCACTTTGCCGTTCTCACAATTTGTTTTCCAATTTTTTTCCAATTACACTGTCATGCACCTCTGGCACCTTGTAGAAAACTAGACGTGGATAACATAATAAGATTTGCATTTGACATGGTGCCTCATCATGTCATCGAGACATATTGCCCTTTGATCAAATAAAAAGTCTCCTGTAGGTGAATGCTGCAGTTAATTTGCACAACAGCAGTATCCCACAAACAGCTGTAAAGTGAAACACCAATTTTATTTGAGGGGATTATCAGCTAAGACACTGGGAACAGTCCATCGGGCATTCTGATCTTATTCTTCCAGAACACCCATCCTACTGTCTTCAACAGCGTTGGGCTGTTTTTCAAATGAATCCTGACCTCAATCACCCTTCATGGTAACCTGTTCTGGTTGGTAAATACCCTTCAGGTAGAAAAGAGAAACCTCCTCGTGGCTGCCCTTTGCAACTTCAAACCTATATCCTCTTCTGTTTGAGATATCCTCCAGATATGAAAGGCGCTACACAAAATGTAAATTGTATTTATATGGTACTATTTTGCATCCTAAAGTATTGTTTCTATCTACCTGTATCTCTACATCTAATAACCCTAAATTCTTTTAGCACACTGCAAATTACCCCATGCCTTTCTAAAATCCTTTGTGGTTTCTTGCTCGATCATATAGGCTGGTGATTAAATCTGTATTCCTATTACCCTTTGTCTAAAGAAAAAGTCCCCTGCATTTTCTGTTCTTTTCTGTTGCCCTTACTTTGAAGATTTGAAGATCTCCTTTGTTCTTCAATTTTGTAGACGGCAGGAAAGCTTAACAAAGATCGATGGGAGACTAAGTGGGGTATCCTCTGAAACTGAACAGTACGTGTAATTGAAATAGATTACCCCAGATCCCCAGGGAGCAGAAAGGAATTAAGATTGAGTGCTGTTCCCCACAGCCCACACCACTGAACCATGAGACTTAAGTGTATATATACCTCATCTAATTGCTTACACTCTGCTTTTTCTGATGTATTTTGCTGCAGAAAGTACAGTGTAGTTCAGCGGTACGATCCTTCAGTATTGTTTACAAGTCCACCTTGGCAGCAGCCTGGCTAGGTTGCTAGCATTCTTGCCTCTGAAGCAGAAGGTAGTGGTTCAAAACCCCAGGTCAGGACTTTGGATTCACATAGTCTAAGCTGACAATTGTCTAAGCAGGCACCCCAGTTCTTGGGGTGGGGGTGCATGGATTCATCCTTCAGATGATATGTTTGTAGAGTCCTGTAGCTCAGTGGTTAGAGCACTCGCTTTGCAAGTGAGAGACCTGAGTTCAATTCCAGGCAGGGCGAAACCTTGGGCAAGTTTCCTTACTCCACACGTCTAATAATAATCCCTCCAAAAACCAAAAACAATAATAAATTGGTCATTTTCAATCTACGACTGTTTGTGGGACATTGCTGTGCGCAATTGGCTGCTGCGTTCGCCCACAAATATACAGTCAATTCAATTTGCAGCGTGTTCCGTGAAGCACTTTGGGACGTCCTCCCAACGTGAAAAGCGCTATATCAAATGCAAAGATTATTATTATTATTATGTCTCCCTGATTAGGTGGACATCAAAGATCCCATGGTACTGATCAAAAAGGAGAAAACAATCCCCCAAATAAAACTGGAGTCATTCACCTGATGGAATATTTGTGAGACATCGCTGTGTGCAAATTGGCTGCTGCATTCACCTATGAAATACACAGTCACTGAATATTACAGTAAATCCTGTGAAGTGTTTTGTTGTAACATTCGTGGCATGCTCTCAATGAAAAAGATGCTACATCAAATGCAAGGATGTACATTAAGAGTTCATCTGATCAGGCAGACTTGGTTTAACATTTCATTCGAAGCATAAGCATGGTGATGGGTTTCCGCATGTGTCAGACACCTGACCAACCCCCCCAAACAATCCTTGCATCCTGCTTATCTAATTCCAGAAAGTATTAGGCGTAGGTTGGCAAGGGCCAAAGCTTGGGAACCCCAGTGTATGCATTGGGACACTGCTGGAGTCTAACCAGCTAAAACCGCATAGCTTGCTATTGATAAGCTATTTTTCTTGAGGATCTGGTTTTGGCTTTACGTTGCTTCTCACCTCTTCAGTGTATAACCAAATCAATTCCAGCTCACAAACCTTAACTGAATCTTAAAGACAATATGAAGATCCTTGCCCTGATGTGTTATTGAAAAGCCTTTTGAATGGCTGGATTTTTAATATGAACTTGAACTTTCAAACTCCTCAGCACATGGAAACATCTCGAAGCACAATAAACTCAAATGTAGCAGTTATTTGTATATCCAAATTCAGAAGCCATTGGCGCACAGTGATATCCCAGCCATGAAGTGAATGGCCAATTTATATGGAGTATTATTGGCCAGGACCCCGGGAGAAACTCCCATTTTGGTATTAGGTAATGAAGGGGTAAATTGCACAAACTGAAAAGGTGATGGGTAATGGCACACAAGGGGAAGTCCTCTTGTGGTTAATTGAAGCTGAAGCACAAAAGAACTGAACAACTAATCCAGTCTCTTTGAGTGCTTGTTGCCAACATAATACTCACTTTGATGGGATCCTTGCCCTTCAGGACGATGGGACCAGCTGAGTGGTGGCATGGCTGACAAAGCATCACGTCCCTAGTACAGCAGTAGAGTGCCAACCTTCACTAAGACTTCAAGTCCCAATGTGGAGCTTGAACCTGCAACATTTTGACCCAGATACGGGAGTGCTACCAACTGAGACAAGCTTAAATCCTTAAACAAGGGAAAATTGAAGACTCTCACACTGTCAACCAATCTCAGAGCATTTTACAAAGATGAAGGTCATGCTGAGCGGAGGGGTTTGGGGGTGGCGGGGGAGGAGGTCACCATAGGCACATTTGGTGAGAAAAGTTTTTGAGGAAGGACTTGAGGACAGAAAGACGGTGAGGGTTTGAGTCAGGGTGTTTCAGAGATTAGGGGAGCAGGACCTGAACGTCATGATGGTAGTGCTGAAAGGACTGAAGCCTGAATTCGCTGAGTGGAGGTCCCACGTGGAGGAGTATTGCAGGATAAAAATCGGAGAGATAATGAGGTACCAGGGTATGGATGGATATGTAGGCAAGGGCATAAATCGATCCACTGGGAGAGGGGGCAGCCTGGCAAAGACTGGAATTTTGTTCCAGTTGGATTAAAAACTAACTCGGCGAAGCAGAAGGTAATGCTAAATACTAAAAAGTTCCCCCTGTGGCGATGGGGAGTGGACAAGGACTGACTGGATGAACTGCAGCCTGTGGAGGGAGTAGTTGGGAAGGCTGACAAGCAGGGAGTTTGGACTGGCAGAGTTCTGAAGAATCTGTTGAAGGTCCCCTGTTCATACGCAAGTCTTGGGAGAAGAGCACTTTGTGGGTGGATATTGTACAATTGTCTCATTATTTATGCTTCAGATGAGATGTTAAACCAAGTCTGCCTGATCAGTTGAACTCTTAATGTACTTAAACTTTTTTGGTCAGCTGCGTGTCTAATACATGCAAAAACCCATCACCGTGCGTAACAGTATCCAAACCAAGCTGAGAAGTCCATGCATCCCACCTACACATGGAAATCCCAGAGATAGATTGTTAGAATAGAATGCGCACTCTCTCCCTGGAGGGACACATCCTGCTAACCTAATTCCAGAAAGTATTAGACGCAGTTTGGCAAGCGCCAAGGCTTGGGAACCCCAGAATGTATGTTGGAGCACTGCTGGAGTCTAAATAGCTAAAACCACATAGCTAGCCAATTGTTATTGCTGCTTGGCAAACTTTCCCGCTGCTTGTCCATCTAGGACCACCCTACTTGTTCGGGCTTTAGCTTGTAGGGTTAACAGGAGCTGAGTGGGATGACTCCCTGTGCACAACAACAATAAAATTGTATGGAGAGAGTCTAGGAGCCAGAAGGAATGTCTTAAGGAAGGAAACTCAGCATTTATGGGGGTGGTGGGGAGAGAAGGGGGGGGGGGATGTTCCAGGGGGATCTTTGAGTTGTTTCCCTTTGAGTTTGAGTTAGTCCCATATATTAAAAAAAATTGGTCACTCAATCCACGATTGTTTGTGGGACACTGCTGTGCGCAATCTGCTGCCGCATTTCAACCACAAAACATACAATCAATTCACTTTATAGTATATTCTGGGAAGCGCTTTGTAACATCTTGAAGACTTGATAAGGCGCTATATCAAATGCAAGGAATATTATTAGTATCATTTGTACCGATCAGTTCACTGCTCTTTGTCCAACTGGGATCTAGTTCCCTCCTGCTTGGGCTTTGGACATGTCCTCACCTCTATGGACTGATTCGTTAACAGTAACTTAACAGACTGAGTGACCTCGTTCTGCACTGCAGTGTTCTGACATTCCTATAATATCTTCACCAAACACGTCACACCATTTGAAAGTGAAACAAGCTGGATTGCACCATTCCCCAAATCACTGGAGGGCTAACCTTTTTAATATTGCCCTTGATGTTTACAATGACTGGTAGAGTATTGAACATTGGAAGTTGTCAGTCAGTTCTGATGTGCACTTTCAGATGTGGTAATCTGTCAAATCACCTCCAACACTCAACATAACCTTCGGGGCCTTGGCAAAAAAGAACCAAGCAGACAAATGCAGCAACGAAAAAGCAGGGAGATGTTTGAAATGTGGGGCCGAGTCAGCTTTTAATTTGTTTCTTTGTGCAGCGATTTGCCAGCTACTGTGAATATTAAGTGCTTTCAACCTGTAAAGGCACCTTTAACTCAATGGAATGTTTTTAAGCGAAGATGGGATATGAATACTCTTGAGGTCTGTTATTTCTTTCAATCTGATTGAAAGTGACAATCCAACTCCCCAACTCCAATTTTACATGTGATTGATGTAATTTTTATGTGCGGCTGCTGTTTTTTCCCCTCCGACTCCTTAATTTCCCGTTTTAATCTAATATATTCCCAAAGTTCCTCTGTGCATGAATTATTTACCAGGATGTAGTTTCAACATGGGACGGTGAGGAATGGGGAAGTCAGGGGGAGCCTGAGGTGCTTCAGAAAAAAATACATACCCGAACTCTATGGGGAATGTGATAGGTCAGACCTCAAATTAACTTTGATTTGATGGGGAGAAAAACTTCAAGTGAATTTACAAACAAATAGTGTTTAGTTGGATCCTAAATATGAAGAGCTTGCAAACATCCTGGGACATATTCTCCAACACAGCTCGAGGCACGTTGTTTTGAGACTTTGGTTGGAAATGATTACACTGGAAAATAACATGACATTCAATTACTTTGGAAGTCTAAACAATGGAAAGTTATAATCATTTATTCTAACCATCTTTCACCTTGCTGTAGGTAGCACAGATCTGGGAAAATCTGGTAACAGTACTTCACGATGCCTGTCTTTCAGTGTCTCAAGCGCTCTGAGACTCTACCCTGCGTAAGGTTGATGTTGTTGATGGTCCAGTCACCACACAGCTGGGGGGGGCCTTGCCATACACAAATGTGGAGTCCTGTAGCTCAGTGGTTAGAGCACTCGCCGTGCAAGCGAGACACCTGGGTTCAATTCCAGGCAGAGGGCGAAACCTTGGGCAAGTTTCCTTACTCCACACAGAGCCTAATAATAATCCCTCCAAAACAAATCAATAATAAATTGGTCATTTTCAATCCACGACTGTTTGTGGGACATTGCTGTGCGCAATTGACTGCCGCGTTTCGCCCACAAATATACGGTCAATTCACTTTACAGTCTATTCTGTGAAGCGCTTTGAGACGTCTAGAAGACGTGAAAAGCACTATATCAAATGCAAGGATTATTATACTATTATATAAATGCCTGACCACAGAGAGATGGTCACCAAACGTGGGCGTGGTTATGTGTGAAGTGCTTCCACGTGATGAATAAGTTTAAAAAATAAATCAAATTCTAAATTTCTTTCACTCCAAACAATAAATAATAAAGTGGTAATAAATGGTAAACAGAGAGTTTACAGAAAGAGCATAAACAGTATATAGAGAATGAGTAAACAGTTTACAGGGAGAGAAAGATGCATCATTTATAGAGAGATTACGTGGAGTCCTGTAGCTCAGTGGTTAGAGCACTCGCTTTGCAAGTGAGAGACCTGAGTTCAATTCCAGGCAGAGGGCGAAACCTTGGGCAAGTTTCCTTACTCCACACAGAGCCTAATAATAATCCCTCCAAAACCAAAAACAATAATAGATTGGTCATTTTCAATCCACGACTGTTCGTGGGACATTGCTGTGCGCAATTGGCTGCCGCGTTCGCCCACAAATATACAGTCAATTCACTTTACAGTGTGTTCTGTGAAGCACTTTGGGACGTCCTCCCGACGTGAAAAGCGCTATATCAAATGCAAGGATTATTATTATTATTATTATTAGAGTACACAGTGAATAAAGAGCTTAGAGAGAGAGTAGCCTGTGAATAGAGAGTTTAGAGAGAGAGTACACAGTGAATAGAGAGTTTAAAGAGAGAGTACACAGTGAACAGAGAGTTTAGAGAGAGAGTACACAGTGAACAGAGAGTTTAGAGAGAGATTACACAGTGAATAGAGAGTTTAGAGAGAGAGTACACAGTGAATGGAGTGTTTAGAGAGAGAGAGAGCGTTGGGGGTGTTGTGAGGGTGTTGGGGCCTGTTGTGAGGGGGTTGGTGGGTATTGTAGGGGTGTGTTGTGAGGGAGTTGGAGGGTGTTGTGGGGGGGGGTGTTGTGGGAGTTTCGGGGTGTTGTCGGGGTTGGAGGCGTTGTGGGGGGTTTGGGGTCTTTGGGGGTTGTTGGGGGTGTTGTGGGGTTTCGGGGATGCTGTGGGGATTTGGGGTTGTTGTTGGGTTTGGTTTTTTGGGGGGGGAATTGGGGGTGTTGTGGGGAGTTGTGGATATTGTGGCGGGGTTGGGAGTTTGTGGGGTGTTGGGGATGTTGTGGGGGAGTTGGGGGTGTTGTGGGAAGGGATGGACATGTTGTGGGGCATTGTGGGGCGTTGTGGGGGAGTTAGGAGTGTTGTGGGGAGTTGGCGATGTTGTGGGGAGGGTTTGGGGTGTTGTGGGGAGGGTTTGGGATGTTATGGGGAGGGTTGGGTGTGTTGTGGGGGAGTTGGGGGTGTTGTGGGGAGGGTTTGGGGTGTTGTGGGGAGGGTTGGGGGAGTTGTGGGGGAGTTGGGGGTGTTGTTGCGAGGGTTGGGTGTGTTGTGGGGGTGTTGGGTGTGTTGTGTGGAGGGTTGGGGTGTTGTGTGGAGGTTTCGGGGTGATGTGGGGAGGGTTGGGGGTGTTGTGGGGAGGGCTGGGGGTGTTGTGAGAGGGTTGGGGGTGTTGTGGGGGTGTTGGGGGTGTTGTGGGGAGGGATCAGGTTGTTGTGGGGAGGGTTGGGTGTGTTGTGGGGAGTGTTGCGTGTGTTGTGGGGGTTTGTGGTGTGTTGTGGAGAGTTACGGATGTTGTGGGGGAGATGGAGGCGTTGTGTGGGGTTGGTGTGATTGTGGGGGTAGGTGGTGTTGTCGGGAGGATTGCGGGTATTGTGGGGTGTGGTGGGGGTTGGGGATGTTGTGGGGATTTGAGGGAGTTGTGGGGGATTTGAGGTGATTGTGGGGGTTTTGGTGGTGTTGTGGGGGTTTGGGTGGTATTGTGGGGTTTGGGTGGTGTTGTGGGCGGGTTGGGGGTGTTTTGGGGAGGATTGGGGGTGTTTTGGGGGAGTTGGGGTTGTTGCGGGGAGGGTTGGTGGTGTTGTGGGGGGTTGGGGATGTTGTGGGGGAGTTGGGGTGTTGTGTGGAGGTTGGAGGGTTTGGGGGGTTGTGTGGAGGTTGGGGGTTTGGGGGGCTGTGTGGGGGGTTTGGGCAGGTTGTGTGGGGGATTGGGGGGGTTGTGTGGGAGGGGTTGCGGGGGTTGTGTTGGGGTTTTGTGGGGAGGTTGGGGGGTTATGTGGAGGGTTGCGGGGGTTATCTGGAGGGTTGGGGTGTTGTGTGTGGGTAGGTGTGGGGGGGGGGGTTGTGTGGGGGAGTTTGTGTGGGGGGGTTGGTGGGGGCTTGTGTGAGGGGGGTGGTTGGTGGGGACGGTTGTGTGGGCAAGTTGTGTGGGGGGATTGGTGGGGTGGTTGGTGGGGCGGGTTGTGTGGGGGGTTGGTGGGGCTGCTGTGTGGGGGGTTTGGTGGGCCGGATTGTGTGGGGGCGTTGGTGGGGGGTTGAGTGGGGTTGTTGTATGGGGGGGTTGGAGGGGGGTTGTGTGGGGGGGTTGGTGGGCCGGGTTGTTTGTGCTGGGGTTGGTGGGGGTGTTGTATGGGGGGTTGGTGGGGGTGTTGTGTGGGGGGGTTGTGTGGGGGGTTGGTGAGCCGGGTTGTTTGTGCTGGGGTTGGTGGGGGTGTTGTGTGGGGGGGTTGGTGGGGGTGTTGTGTGGGGGGTTGGTGGGGGATGTTGTGTGTGGGTTGTGAGTGTGGGGGTGTGTGAGGGTGTTGTGTGTGGGGGTGTGTGGGGGTGTGTGGGGGTGTGGGGGTGGGGTGGTGGGGGTGTTGTGTGTGGGGGGGTGTGGGGGTGTTGTGTGTGGGGGTGTGTGGGGGTGGGGTGGTGGGGGGTGTTGTGTGTGGGGGGGTGTGGGGGGTGTTGTGTGTGGGGGTGTGTGGGGTGGGTGGTGGGGGTGTTGTGTGTGGGGGGGTGTGGGGGCTGTTGTGTGTGGGGGGGTGTGGGGGGTGTTGTGTGTGGGGGTGTGTGGGGGGTGTTGTGTGTGGGGGTGTGTGGGGGGTGTTGTGTGTTGGTTGTGTGTGGGGGTGTGTTTGGGGTGGGGGTGTTGTGTGTGGGGTGTGTGTGGTGGGTGTTGTGTGTGGGGGTGTGTGGGGGGGGGCTGGTGTGGGGGTGGTGGGGGGTGTTGTGTGTGGGGGGTGTGGGGGGTGTTGTGTGTGTGGGGGTGGGGGGTGTCTGGGGGTGTTGTGTGTGGGGGCGTGTGGGGGTGTGTTGTGTGTGGGGGTGGAGCGTGTTGTGTGGGGGTGTGTGTGGGTGTGTGGGGGGGTGTGGGGGTGGGGGGTGTTGTGTGTGAGGGGGTGGGGGGTGTTGTGTGTGTGGGTGTGGGTGTGGGGGGGGGTTGGGGGGTGTTGTGTGTGTGGGTGTGTGTGTGTGGGGGTGGAGCGTGTTGTGTGGGGTGTGTGTGGGGGTGTGTGTGTGGGGTGTGTTGTGTGTGGGGGTGTGTGTGGGGGTGTGGGGGTGGGGGTTGTGTAGGGGTGTGTGGGGTGGGGGGTGTGTGTGGGGTGTGTGTGGGTGTGTGTGGGGGTGTGGGGGTGGGGGTGTTGTGTGTGGGGGCGTGTGTGGGGGTGTGTTGTGTGTGGGGGTGGAGGGTGTTGTGTGGGTGTGTGTGTGGGGGGGTGGTGTGTGTGGGGGTGTGTTGTGTGTGGGGGGTGTGTGTGGGGGGGTGTGGGGGTTGGGGGGTTGTGTTGGGGTGTGTGGGGGTGGGGGTGTGTGTGGGGGTGTGTGTGGGGGGTGTGGGTGGGGGGTGTGGGGGTGGGGGTGTTGTGTGTGAGGGGTGGGGGTGTTGTGTGTGTGGGGGTGGGGGGTGTTGTGTGTGTGGGTGTGTGTGTGGGGGGGGTGTGGGGTGGGGGTTTGTGTGTGGGGGTGGGGGTGTGGGGGTGGGGGGTGTTGTGTGTGGGGTGTTGTGTGTGTGGGGTGGGGGGTGTTGTGTGTGTGGGGGGGGGTGTTGTGTGTGTGGGGGTGGGGTGTGTGTGGGGGGGTGTTGTGTGTGTGGGGGGTGGTGGGGGGTGTTGTGTGTGGGGGGTGTGGGGGTGTGTGTGTGGGGGGGGGGTGGGGGGTGTCTGGGGTGTTGTGTGTGGGGGGTGTGTGGGGTGTGTTGTGTGTGGGGTGGAGGGTGTTGTGTGGGGGTGTGTGTGGGGGTGTGTGTGTGGGGTGTGTTGTGTGTGGGGGTGTGTGTGGGGGGTGTGGGGGTGGGGGTTGTGTAGGGGTGTGTGGGGTGTGGTGGGGGTGTGTGTGGGGGTGTGTGTGGGGGGGGTGGGGTGTGGGGGTGGTGGGGGGTGTTGTGTGTGGGGGGTGTGGGGGTGTTGTGTGTGTGGGGGTGGGGGGTGTCTGGGGGTGTTGTGTGTGGGGGTGTGTGGGGGTGGGTGTTGTGTGGGGTGTGTGTGTGGGGGGGTGTGTGGTGTGGGGTTGTGTGGGGTGGTGGGGGTGGGGGGTGTGTGTGGGGTGTGTGGGGTGTGGGGGGTGTGTGTGTGTGAGGGGGTGGGGTGTTGTGTGTGTGGGTGTGGGTGTGGGGGGGGGTTGGGGGTGTTGTGTGGTGTGGGTGTGTGTGTGGGGGTGGAGCGTGTTGTGTGGGGGTTGTGTGTGGGGGTGTGTGTGTGGGGTGTGTTGTGTGTGGGGGTGTGTGTGGGGGTGTGGGGTGGGGGTTGTGTAGGGGTGTGTGGGGGTGGGGTGTGTGTGGGGGTGTGTGTGGGTGTGTGTGGGGGGTGTGGGGGTGGGGGTGTTGTGTGTGGGGCTGTGTGGGGGTGTGTTGTGTGTGGGGTGTGTGGGGGGTGTGTGGGGTGGGGGTGTGTGTGGGGGTGTGTGTGTGGGGGTGTGTGTGGGGTGTGTGTGGGGTGTGTGTGTGTGGGGGTGTGGGTGGGGTGTGGGGGTGTGGGGGTGGGGGGTTGTGTGTGGGGTGTGTGGGGTGTGTGTGGGTGGGGGGTGTGTGGGGGTGTTGTGTGTGTGGGGTGGGGTGTGTGTGGGGGGGTGTTTGAGTGTGGGGGGGGGGGTGGGGGTGTTGTGTGTGTGGGGGGGAGTGTGGGGGTGGGGTGTGTGTGTGGGGGGTGGGGTGTTGTGTGTGTGGGGGTGGGGTGTGTGGGGTGTTGTGTGTGGGGGGGTGTGGGGTGTTGTGTGTGTGGGGGGTGGGGGGTGTTGTGTGGGTGGGGGGTGTGGGGGGTGGGGTGGGTGTGTGTGGGGGGGGTGGGTGTTGTGTGTGTGGGGTGGGTGTGTGGGTGTGTGGTGTGTGGGGGGTGTGGGGGGGGGTGTGTGGGGGTGGGGGTGTTGTGTGGGTGTGTGTGGGGTGTGTGTGTGGGGGTGTGTTGTGGTGTGGGGTGTGTGTGGGGGGTGTGGGGTGGGGTGTGTTGGTGTGTGGGGGGGTGTGTGTGTGGGGTGTGTGTGGGTGTGTGTGGTGTGGGGTGTGTTGTGTGTGGGGGTGTGTGGGGGGGTGGTGGGGTGTGGGGGTTGTGTATGGGGTGTGTGGGGGTGGTGTGGGTGGGGGGTGTGGTGGGGGGTGTGTGGGGTGGGGGGTGTGTGTGGGGGTGTGTGTGGTGGGGGGTGTGGTGTGGGGTGTGTGTGTGGGGTGTGTTGTGTGTGGGGTGGTGTGTGTGGGGTGTGGGGGGGGGGGGT